>NC_080166.1:14461037-14562421 GCF_950295315.1 Erinaceus europaeus | reverse complement strand
GTGAAGGACCATCCATCAGGTTTTGAATAGCTAAGTTATTTGAGGTCATTCATTCAAGGCAAAATGCAGAAAGTAAAAGCGAAATCAAGGAGAACCCTGAGGCTGTGAAGGTGTTTCTTAACTGGCGGCCATTCTCTGCTTTTCAAAGCACTGACCTGACTTTTACAAGAGCCTGTAGGATTATGTAACAGAAAACGGAAGCCAGTCATTCCCTTAAATATTTCATATTGCACTTGGATGTTCATTTTTCAAAGATCATTTCCTTGACATTTTCTGGGGGTATATCTCTTTGGAAATAAAATAAATATGCTGAGCTGAAGCTCATACCAATTTATTTAGGGTTATAAATCAGATAAAGATGCCTCCTGTCAGCTGTACCAGAAAATATAAGGATCAGAGGAATATCTTAGGAGGACAGGGCAAAGGATTAATGATTCTGTTCAGAGGTGCTGAGGTTGGCTGGTGCTTTAAGCTGCATTAGTTCATCGTCCTGTGAATTGCTACCAGGACTGGAGGGGAGAGATCTGAGGGCCAGTGCAGAGGTGACAAACTCAGTGTCCCAGGCCACACAGTCCCTTAGGGAACATTGTGTGATGGAGCTGGACTTCTGTGCCAGGCACACTGTGCCACCCTCTCTCCATCTCTCTCTCTCTGCCTCCAGGGTTATTGCTGGAGCTTGGTGCCAGTACTTTGCATCTGCTCCTGGCAACCATTTTCATTTTTCCCCCTTCTCTTTTATTTGATAGGACAGAGAGAAATTGAGAGAGGGAAGACAGAGAGGGAGAAAGAAAGATAAGCCAACTGCAGACCTACTTTGCCGCTAATGAAGCGTCCCCCTGCAGATCTGTGTGCAGGTCCTTGCACTTAGTACTGTGTACGCTTAACTGGGTGCTCCACCACCCGGCCTCTCTTTTTAATGTTTGTTTGTTTATTTATTTATTTATGCCTCCAGGGTTATTGCTGGGGCTCAGTGCATGCACTAAGTATCCTGGAGGCTCCTGGAGGCTATTCCCCCCTTTTGTTGCCCTTGTTGTTATTGCTTTCATTGTTGTTGGACAAGACAGAAATAAATAGAGGAAGAGAAGACAGAGAAGGAGAAAGACACCTGCAGACCTGCTTCACTGCTTGTGGCGTTATCATGGGCTCAGACTGGGATCCTGTTGCTGGTCCTTATGCTTTGAGCCATGTGCGCTTAACCCGCTATGCTACCACCCAGCCCCCTAATGTTTATTTTTTCACATTAACTAATTTGTTTTTATTGAGGGGTTAATGCTGTATAGTGCGATTACTGACATATGCAGACAACTTTCCTACATAACAGGCCCCAGAGTTTCTTTTCGCCCCTCCCTCCTTCTCTCTCCCCAGAGTCCTTTGCTTTGGTACTGTACACCATGTTCAGTCCATGTTTCACTTTGTGCTTTCCTTCCCCTCGTTTGTTTGTTTGTTTGATATTATGTATTTATTGCATAGAGACAAAGAAATTGAGAGGGAAGGAGAGTGAAAAAGACAGAGAGGCACTGCTGCAGCACTGTTGCATCTTTTGTGAAGCTCGTGGGGAGCAGGAGCTTAAACCCAGGGTGTCTGAGTGCCCTAATGTGTGTACTTAACCACGTGACCCCCCTTTCCATCTCTCCATCACATTATCATGATTGTTTGGTGGCCAGGCTAGCCTGAGTGCTGTCCTGAGGCCAGGAGTGACTCTCTCTGGGAGGACATTTGGCTGATCCCAACAGAGTCAGGGATAAGTTGGTGATTCTCTGGGATGGAGCAGGAGAGGACTGACTGACTGCAGTGTCCTAGCTAGGAACCCCTCCATCCCATGGATCTCCAGCATCACTGTGCTCATTCCACTTGGATGGGGATGACTTTCCTTCAGGAGTGGTGGAGAAAGGGTGCAAAATGCAAGAACTAAAGGGCAAAATGTGCTTTCTGAACAAGGAAGGGTAGAGTTTTGAAGCACTGGGGGTTTAGAGACAAGGTGCCCTCAACTGAGCTGCAGATGGGAGCCTGCAGGCCAGACCAGTGGCTCAAAGAAAAAATGGTATCCAAGTGTGAAGGTGTGAAGGGGTGTCTCCATGGCGACAGGATAGAGGGAGGTGTCAGGGAGACAAATGGAGGCTGGAGGAAGAGGGGGCAGGTGGCCTCTGCTCAGGTTCAGCCCCTGAATCTATTTACTGAAAATAAAAAGTTAGATTTGTAGGCGAGTTGATAAAGGAGTCAAACTGAGGACTTGAGCCCAGGCAGGACAACAGTGTTCACACCCTGCTGTGAGCACTGACCTAAAGGCTGGTTATGGACCAGCGGTTTCTCCGAGGGCTGGTGACAAGAATCAGAGCTGCAGTTAGGGTCATCCATGACTCAGTGTGAGGGTTGTGTTAAAGCAACCCAGCAATTTAAAAAAAAATTTTTTTTCTCTTGTCATGAACTCATTTTTCTTGGAGTGGGGGTTTGGGGTGGGTCTCAGCGGTCATGAACCAGCTTCTCTTATGTGCCTTTGATTATATATCAGGTTTCTGGGTCCCTTCTCACTAAGCTAAGAAAGAGGTCTTGGGGTGCAGTCTCTTTACAGAAGTAGGCCAGCTGAGTTAGGATTTTTGGTTCCTACTTATGTCTAAGATAAATGGTGCTTCTTTTTAGGTTTCTTTGATGACTCACAGTTGCTTCTCCTTCCCTATTTCCTGCCCTTCTCCTTTCCCTTCACCCCCCCCTTCCTTCTCTTTTTCTTTCTCCTTTCCCTTCACCTCTTCCTCCTCTTTTCCCTCCCCCTTCCCCATCTCTTTCTTCTCTTTCTCTTTCCCCTTTACCTCTTCTTCCTCCTTCTCCTTCCCCTCTTCTCTTTCATTTTTAAAGGTAGATAGGTAGATAATATACATAGATGATAGATGATAGATAGTTAGATAGATAGGGAAAGACCAAAGCTCTGAAACTTCCTTCAATGTAGTGGGAGCCAGTTCTGAGCAGTGCACTATCCAAGTAAACTATTTCACCAGCGTTCAATTCCGTTTCCATTAACATTCCCCGGGAGCTGAGGCATGAAGGCTAGGGAACAGTAAGTGATTTGTAAAACAAATCAAATCAGATATAAGCTATCTCAGAGGGACACCATTTTTCCAAAGAACTCTTTTGTAAATTATTTTCAAAATGAAGAGAACTCTTTGTCATGTAAATGTGATGTAAACAATAACTTTCAAATTCAATTATATTACAAGTTTAAGTTTCATAGATTGCTTGTTTTCCTGAATGAAATGAAGCGCAGTTCCATTTCTTACATCCCGTTACCCTCAAAAATGCCACCTTGAAAGAGAAGCATGGCTATAGGGACGGGAAGGGAGAGAAATATTTAGTAGACAAAAGAAGACTACTGTCAAGTACTTATTTTATTTCGAGTCTTGTCTCAGAACCGAAAACAAGCTTTTTATTTCTTCTTGTCAACTTTATGTCTTCTGGTGCAGGGTCCGAGTCAGTTCACAAACTTAGGAGATTTATAAGTCTGGAATGAATGATATGAAGAAAGATACCACAGTGATGATATTTAGTAAAGCTGGGAACTCAGGGGATCTCTGAGAGGTGGCTTGCTAGCTGCCACTCCTCCTTCTTGCCCAGGAAAGTCCCTTTGACAACTGCCATTTTGTATTTGAGAGCCAAGGTCAACAGAATCAAGCCCAGCTTTCTGTTTGTTTGTTTTTTCCCTTTATTGAGGGATTAATGTTTTACATTCAACAGTAAATACAATAGTCTGTACATGTTTTAACATTTCTCGGTTTTCTACATAACAATACAACCCCCACTAGGTCCTCTGTCATCCTTTTCCAGGACCTGCAGCTTTCTGTTTTGATGAAAATTAGTAGGGCAAAGAGAGCAACTTCTGGCATTTCCTTACATTTCTTCCCATTTCCTTCTCTGTAGTAGATCTTCCTTTGATTTTTTTTTTTTAATTGCCAACAGGGTTAATGAGGCTTCATACCCTCAATATGAATCCACTGCTCCCAGTGGCTATTTTTTTTTCTCTTTTCCATGTGATGGGACAGAGAGAAGTTGAGAGGGAAGGGGGATATAAAAGGGAGAGAGACAGACAGAGACACCTGTAGTGTTGCTTTGTCTCTTGTGAAGCTTCCTCCCTGCAGAGAGTTATCACATATGGCCACGTTGTTTCTTGGAATTCTTAATTACAGTGCTTTAAAAATCTGGGACCTTAAGTCAAGAAAATAACAGTGTCCATGGTAACACACACACACACACACACACACACACACACACACACACTCGCTCTCCCCTCTCCCATCTTGGGTACCATAATGCCCTGGCTGAAATAAAAGCCAAAATCTCAGAACATTAAGCAAGAGGCTTCAGAATGGAATAAGAGTTGGCATGTTGGCAGAGTAGATCAAAGGAAAAGAATATTCTGGAAAAATTTGAAAAAGCCCAATTTTCTCATCAGGCGAGTCATGGTTCAGGACTGGTGCTGCTGCAGCTTGCTCTCAGGAGTGAAGATCACTTTTGCATAAATGATAAAAGAGACCTGATGGTTACCCAGAGCTGCAGTCCAACAAGATTGCCTGTGTGGACAGCACACCTGTGTCTCCCGTGCACGACCCAGATCTGGGTCTGGCCCCCACCATACTAGAGGGAGCTTTGGTGTTACGTTGTCTTCTTTATCTCTGCCTCTCTATCGGAAAAAACAAACAAGCAAACAAAAACCAGTTGTCATAGAGTGATGAAGCCACCATGATGGGGGAAAAAAAAAAGTCTTTCTCCTTTTTTCTTCTCTCTCCCAGCTTTGCTGAGGTGTGACTGACACAGAAAATCATAGCTATTGAAGCTGCCCAGTGCGAAGACTTACCTACTTCCTGTTACTGGAAGCAATGTCACACTTCAGCACTGTGGACACTTCAGGTGTGCCTCACTGGTCCTCCTCTGTGGAGACTGTCCCTCCCTTTCTTTACTGACAGCCACGACTGGGCTTTCTGCTCGACTCTTCATTCTTGCTCAGCTAACTTGATGCTTTGCAGGCACTGCACTATGTGGTGGTTTGATGTAAAGATACAATGTGGACGAGTCAATAAACAAACCCAGCATCTTGCCTATCCACTTTCTGCTTCTGCTTGCATGTTAAATGTGATTATCTTTTTTTAATTGGGAAGACTAATAGTTTATAGTCAGCAGTTAACACAGTTGGTGGTATAGGTGTAAGATTTCTCAGTTTTCTGCAAAATACTCTCACCCCCTCCCAGCCTAGGTTCTCCTTCTCCATCATGGAACAGGACCTGAAAGCCCCCCTCCCACCAGAGTCCTTTACTTTGGTGCAATACACCAAACCCAGTCCAAATTCTGCTTTGTGCTTCCCATTCTGTTCTGATTTGTCCACTTCTGCTCGTGAGTGAGATCAGCCCATCTTCATCCTTCTGTTTCTGGATGATCTCACTTCACATGATGCCTTCAAGCTCCATCTAAGATGAGCTGAAGAAGGTGAATTCATCATTCTTCACAGCTGAGTAGTATTCCATTTTGTGTATAAATCACAACTTTCTCAGCCACTCATCTGTTGTTGGACATCTGGGTTGCTTCCAGGTTTTGGCTATTACAAATTGTGCTGCCAAGAACATATGTGTACACAGATCTTTTTGGATGGTATGTTTGGTCCCTTAGGATATATCCCTAGGAGAGGAATTGCAGGGTCATAGGGCAGGATCACTTCTAGCCTTCTGAGAGTTCTCCAGACTGCTCTCCACAGGGGCTGGACCCATTGACATTCCCACCAGCAGTGCAGGAAGATTGAATGGAAAAACTTTGCCCAGGAATGAAGGAGTAACGCATGTGTGAGGCCTGGTGCCTCAACAAATCGACAGAGAACCCTTGCTCGTGGAGAATGACACATGCAGAAGCAAACACCTACAGTTGCTTTGCATTCCACTTTATTTTCTATTTCCTTCTTATTCATTTAGCTACCAGGGTTATTGCTCGACTCAGTGCCTGCACAATGAAGCCACCACTCCTGGTGATAATTTCTTCCCCTTTTCTATTACTATGGTAGAGACAGAAAGAAATAAAGGGAGAGAGAAAGATAGACACAGGGAAAGATAGACACATGAGGCCAGGAAGTGGTGCACTTGGTTAAGCACAAACACTTCAGTGCACAAAGACCAGGGTTCAAGCCCTTGTTCCTCACCGGCCAGGGGAAAGCTGCATGAATGATGAAGTAGAGTGGCAGGTGTCTCTCTCCCTCTCCGTCTTCCCTCCTGTTAATTTCTCTCTGTCTCTATTCAATAATAAATAAAACAAAAGAAAAAGAAAACAAATATCAACACTTGAATTCTGATTCACCACTCATGAAGCTTCTCCCTGTGGCTCTGAAGTTGGGGATTTGGGGCTTGAACCTGGGTCTTTACACTTGAGGCTTTGCTATTTATTTATTTATTTATTTATTTATTTATTTATTTATTTATTTTGCCTCCAGGGTTATCTCTGGGGCTTGGTACCTGCACTACAAATCCACGGCTCCTCAAGACTATTTTTTTTCCATTTTGTTGCCCTTATTGTTGTTATTACTGTTGTTGTTGGATAGGACAGAGAAATCAAGAGAGGAGGGGGAGAGAAAGATAGACACCTGCAGACCTGCTTCACTGCCTGTGATGTGACCACCCCCCCACAGGTGGGGATCTGGGGTCTTGAACCGGGATCCTTGCACCAGTCCTTATGCTTGGTGCTATGTGGGCTTAATCTGCTGCACTACTGCCCAGTCCCATGGATTTGCTCTTTCTTTTAAAAAATTAAAATTACTTTTATTTATTTATTGGATAGACAGCCAGAAATCAAGAGGAAGGAGAAGGTAGAGAGGGAAAGAAACAGAGAGACACCTGCATCATTGCTTCATGACTAGCAAAGCTTTCCCCCTGCAAGTGGGGAGTGGGGATGGGTGTGGGGAGTGGTTGAGCCCAGGCCCTTGAGCGCTGTAACATACGTGCTCAACCAGTCACATCACAAGCAGCCCGGAGGCTTTGCTCTTTCAACCACACCTTCCCAGCAGCATTTCTCTCGTCCCTGCCCTTCAGGACTAGTTCATGGGCACGTGGCCATGGTGTGCTGCAAGCTGATCAAAGGGCTTTGACAGCAGAGCCGTCAGAATGCTTCCTGAACACTCATTCATGTCGAAGCCACTTCCTGACATTTCCGCTTTCTCTGGTCACGGAGGCAGGATGATACTTGGTGACAAGTGTCTCCCGGTTACTTCTGGCACACAGACAGCTTGCCTCCCAGCCAGCCACAAGAGAGCTGGGAGCCCCCCCCCCCCCCCCCCCGGGAGTTAACAAGCTGAGTTCACCGGTGTTTGGCAGCGGGAAGAAAGATGATATTGGACTAATGGCTCGCAAAGGGGAGGGAAGGACTCAGGACTCAGGGTCACCTGTGGCACAGACTATCTTGAGCCAAGCCCAAGGAGATAAATGTTGTCACTTGCTTGATTAACAATGCCAGTGGCCTGGCTCCTGCCTTGGAAATGTGTTGATTCTGAGAGAGAGCAGCTCTGCTGACTTAGAGTCTCACTGCACTGAGGGGCCTGGGAGGAGACTGAGACAGCGAACAGTTCTGCTGGCCATTTGTTCTTTTCTCTTTCTTTCTTTCTTTCTTTCTTTCTTTCTTTCTTTCTTTCTTTCTTTCTTTTTTCTTCTTCTTTTCTTTTCTTTTATTTTTTTATGATGAGAGCTTTCAAAAAAAAAAAAAAAAACTTGACTGGAGTGGTGAAGCCCTAGTGACCATTCCATCATATTGTTGTGAGTTCAAGCCCAGGGTCTTGGCACATGCAAGGAATGTGTTCTCAATACTCAGTCATCTCCCCATCTTCCTCCTCCTCCTCCTCTTTCTCCTCCTTTTTCTCCTTCTTGCCACTGGGATTTTAATACTCTGGACTGACTTTTTTCAGAGAAGGAGTGAGGTGAAGAAAGAGAGAAAGAGATAAAGGAAGAGAGAGAGAGTAAGAAAGAGAGGAAGAGAGAGCAAGAGAGAAAAAGAAGAAGAAAAAAGAGAGAGAGAGAGAGAATGAGAGAAAAGGAGAGCGGAAGAGAGAGAGCAAGACTCCACAGCACTGAAGCCTCTTCCTTCAACATGTTAGTACTCTCATTATCACATGTTTGAATATAGTAACTGACTTGAAGTACATTACAAACACTGCAGCTGAATAATGAGATATGCATTTTAAATGCCTTTTAATATATATTGCCATCTTTTCCTTTGGAAAGGTTATGCCAGTTTTGTATTCCCATGTGCTTGTGCTGAAATGGAGGTGATTTCATCAGGACAGTAACCCTGCCTCACTACATAGAAGGGTTGTTTGTTATTGTTATTGTTCCAGCACGTACTTCTTTGATGACTCTGGAGGTTAAACACATTGTTTCATATGTTTTATTGGCTTTTTACCATTTTTTACCGTTTTTCCTCCTCCTCCTCTGGTTTTTGGCAATTGTTTAATATCCTTTGTAAGTTTCCAAGTTTCTTTCTCTTCCTCAATGATCTTTTTTTTTAACCAGAGCCCCCTGCTCGGCTCTGGCTAATGCTGGTGCTGGAAACTGAACCTGGGACTTCAGAGCCTCAGGCATAACAGTTTGTTTGAATAACCATTATGCTATCTCCCCAATCCTTTCCCTCAATGAAAATGATAGTGTAACAATAATAAAGTCAATGGTAAATGTATGATTCCTGAAAATTGTAACAATACTACCATAGGATATTTTTTGCAGTGCTAATTCCAAAACATGATGAGCAATCTGGCATGTCTGCCCACCCACACTGTTCAGATGGACCCTTTCAAAAGCAGGTTTTCTTCTTTAGTATTTCCACTTTCATTGCTATAAAAAAAAATCACATGTAATTCCTCTTCTCTTTTCCCCTTATTTGGCCATCTCATCCAACTCTTCAGTATTTCCTTTGAAGCCACACCTGTCTGGCTATCAGCTGGTTAGAAAAGTCCATGCACCTACTCTCTTTACCTGCCAAGGTCTGGTGTTCTGGAACCTTAAAGGTAAGAATCTACAGGAGTAAACTGCTTGGTACTGGAACATGAATAGACACACTGACCAGTGGAATAGAATTGAGAGCCTGGAAGCGAGCCCCCACACCTATGAACAACTAATCTTTGACAAAGGTGCCCAGACTATTAAATGGGGAAAGCAGAGTCTCTTCAGCAAATGGTGATGGAAAAAATGGGTTGAAACATGCAGAAAAGTGAAACTGAACCATTCTATTTCACCAAACACAAAAGTAAATTCCAAGTGGATCAAAGACCTGGATGTTAGAACAGAAACTATCAGATACTTAGAGGAAAATATTGGCAGAACTCTTTTCTGAATAAATTTTAAAGACATCTTCAATAAAATGAATCCAATTACAAAGAAGACCAAATTTCTGGCAGTGTTATTTCCTGCTGAGCACCACGAGGGAGAATTTGTTCTCCATTGTGCTTATCTGGCTCCAATTTCCCTTCGCTTATAAGATCAAAGTTATATAATCTTTTTTTATTGGATAGACACCCAGAAATTGAGAAGGGAGGGGGTGATCAGAGAGAAAGAGAGTGAGAGAGAGACAGGGAGACATCTGCAACACTACTTCACCACATGCAAAGCTTTCCAACTAAGGTGGGGACTAGGGGTTCAAACCCAGGTCCTTGCAAACTGTTCTAAGGATTGCCTAGGTGAGGAAAATTCTCAGCTAGAATTTCTCTGAAAATTACCTCTGGTCCTTTGACCTGGTCCTCTTCCTCAGGCATTCCTATCGCTCTTACATTTGACTTTTTGATGGAGTCTGCAATTTCACAGATTTGCTCCATTCTTTCTAAATCTTTCTTCTCATCTTTGAATTGCAAGAGTAGACTAATTGTATCTTCCAGACTGGAAATTCTTTCTTCTGCATGTGTGACTCTACTTCCTAAACCTTCTACCTGAGTTTGAACTGCACTAAAGGTGTCTTTCAATCCTTGCAGTTCTGTTTGAAAATTTTCTTTTATGCTTCCTAACTGCTTTGTAAACTCTACTTTAAGTTCTTCTTTCAAGCTTTGTAGCTTCCTATTAAATTCTGTTCTGAGTTTCTCTTTTGTGTGTCTTACTTTTAAAGTAAAATGCTCTTTCAATTCTGGATCAGTTTCTTGTAGTTCTTACATTAAATTTTCTATAGTCTGTCTTTGATAGTCTCTCTGCATCTGGAATTTCTTGAATTTCCCGTTTCACTTCTATCTGCTTGTTGTGGCATATTTGGTTGTTTATTTCTTTGTTTATGCATGTATGGTGTTGGTTATTGTTGGCTAGCAGGTGGTACTGTTGCGGTCTCTAGGCTTCTCCTGGTTGTATGATCTGAGGTGGTGGCTGTGTATACGGTGCTGGGTATGTTTGGGGGTGTTTTGGGCTGCTTTGTGGTTATGAAAGCTATTTGCTAGTTGTTGTGTCCTTGCCTTAAATTCAGGCTAACCCCACCCCTAGTAAAAGATTAAGAGGTTTTAAGCTCCCTTTTCTTTTCTTCTGGGTCTGATAACTGTGCTACTGTCCAAAATAATTATTCCAGGGGCTCTGTTTTTTCTCTATCTCTGTCTCTTTCTCTCTCTGTATCTCTCATTAATAAACAAATGAGGCCAGGTGGTGATTTACCTGGTTAAGTGCTCACATTATAGTCCACAAGGACCCAGGTTCAAGCCCCTGGTCCCCACCATTAGGAGAAAATCTTCACCTCCCCTATCTATCTATCTATCTATCTATCTATCTATCTCCCCATACCATCTCAATTTCTCTGTCTCTATCCAATAATAAATAAAAATATTTTTTAAAAGAAAAATAATAATGTTTGAGTCTGCATAAAGGCTCAGTTTGGATCTAATAGAATCTTTTCTTCTCTGGAATATTAAATATTGTTTGCTCCTAAGAAATTCTCAAGTTTTCTGGTTGAACCTGTGGGCTTTTCCAAGCTGAAATAGTTCTTCCCATGGTCTATCAAGATAAAGTACTCATGACAGCTGGGTCTTAGAAGGACTCTTGTGATTTGGGTCTTCAGTGAATAGGCAGAGAAAGGCACTCACTGCAGGCCGTCACTCATTTTTTATATACTCAGGATCAAGCTCTAAGGACTAGTGCCAGAAAACACAGATTGGGGACCTGACTTGGACACTGTATGTTTAATACATGTTTTTATAAAAGGGAGGAGGGAAGACTTGCAGTCAAACTATAATCCAACTCTCTGATAAAAGCCATAGAATTTCTGTGTGGTCATTTGGTGTTGGATGTGATATATATAGTTTTCTCTGATTTTCTTGTGAGGAGAGTCTAGACATGGGTGTGAATTTGATGACAGTGATGAGAAATGGTCACAAGGCACCTGGATGCAGAATATGTTGCTGGACCCCTTGTTCAGCAGATTCACTCAGGTTGTGACTAGACCCATCAACTATCATTCTGAACATACTGGGATTTTGTGCCTCTTTCTATAAATGCATAATTTTAATCTGTTTTTCTTTTTTAAAATTTTTTATTATCTTTATTTATTTATTTATTGGATAGAGACAGGCAGAAATTGAGAGGAAGGGGGAGACTGAGAGGGAAAGAGACAGACACCTGCAACCCTGCTTCACCACATGGAAAGCTTTCCCCCTGCAGGTGGGGGATCGGGGCCTCAAACTTGAGTCCTTGTGCATTGCAACATGTGAGCTCAACCAGGTGTGCCACCACCTAGCCCCTTAATCTGTTTTCTATAGGAGAAATCATGAATTACATGATGTTATTTATATTAAGCAGTTTAACCTTTCCATTGAAAACAGTAATTAGAATGAATGGCAATTGTCCAAAGCTATAATATTAAAAGGAACAAAGGTGTTCATCAAAGAATGGTAGCGGGAAGAAAGGAGAAGAAAAGAGTAGGAGGAATTTCAGAGTGGTCTTAAGTGCAGATGTGCTAGAAAAAGAAAAAAAAAAAGAGACAGAGATAGAGAGAAACCAGAGCCCTTGGAATAATTATTTTGGTCAGTAGCACAGTTATCAGACCCAGAAGAAGAGAAAAGAGAGCTTAAAACCTCTCACTCTTTGACTAAGGTTTTTTTTTTTTTTTAATTTTTGGCCAAGGCCACAACAAAAAACAGATAGCTTTCATAACCACAAAGCAGCCCAAAACACCCCCCAAACATACCACCCCAAGTACACTCACCACCTTGGATCATGCAAACAAGAGAAGCCTAGAGACCACAACAGCACCACCTGCTGGCCAATAATAACCAACACCATACATGTTCATTGCTAGAGCCAGACCCATACGTTATTCACTGCATAATTAAGTCTCCATTTCTGGTCCCCATCCCCTTTCAATTTCTCTCTGTCCTGTCAAATAAAATATAATTAAAAAAAGGAAAGAAATGACTACCAGGAGTGGTGGCTTTGTGCTGGCACCAAGCAATGAAAAAGAAACTAAGTAAATGCAAGTATAACATGTATTTCTTTGGTGCCTCCAATGAGATCTTTCAGGATGTCTTTCAAATTGCTAGATTGCAACTTTACAAGAGAAACTCCTTTCTCTGAGTTGAGGTTAATTTGCCTGCTTGCTTTTTAATCTCAGAAATTCAAGCAAATTAATTATCATTAGTTGTTGAACTACGTGGATCAAGGTGCCACCAGCTGGCCACTCCCTGGGGTGGGGTTGAGGTTGGACACATGATGTGCTGTGACACAGAATTAAAAGATGAATGAGAAGGTTCTTTGCCTCTGCACAGTGATGTGGGCTGCTGCTTTGTCCTCCAGTACCCCCACCCCCTCCGGGGTGTCACTGAATCTTCTATACAATCACCATTTCCTACTAGCCCTCTTTGTTTGTCTCCCATTTCCTGCTAAATTTTTCCATCTATTCTCCAGGACAGACTCTTTTCCAATCATTCTTCTACTCTCTATTCTATCTCACATGGAACAATTCTTGCAGAGATGCTGGGAGTGAGAAGAGACAGACTTGAGGGACACTGAGAACTTTTGTCTCTTTCCAAGTGAGAGTAGTCCTGCTGGCCACTTTCCTTGTCCTTGGAGCTGAAAGTAAGGAGCCCAGAGTTTCACTCAGGAGAAACAGAGCCTCTTACTTGAGAGAGCTCACGACGAAGAGCCGAAGCCCTACCGCTTAGAAACACATCCGTTTTCAGGTATATATTTTGCAGTAGTTTATGGATACATGTGAACATATGCTCTCTCTCACAGAAACTGGTGTATATCTAGGTTTGGGGACTTTGTTAGAAAGTGAACCACCTGGGATGGAATTAGAGTATACTATGAAAGGAAAGGTCTCACCCGAGTAATGAAGCTGAAGGGTTGTCATTCCACACGTGAAGTCTCTGGACACAGTCTGAAGTGAAGCATGTTGAGGTGGCAATCGTTGTGTTGGTTAGGTTGTCATCGGCAGATGCAATATTATTTGATATGGATTGGGAGAGGCATACGGAAAAGTGGGCCCTATCCAAGGGTTCCAGGACTGGGGGAAGTAGAGGCTCTATAGTGGAGATGTGAGGTTCCTGCTGTCTTAGGGTTCCAAAAGACAATCGATAGTGAATGTTATCATCACATTAATTGGTAATTGGGTTAACTTTGAAAAGTCTTTTTGTTAGGAAGTACACTAGAGTTTGCAGTGAGTACCCCCTTAACACTTCCTCACCACTATTCCAAGCTTTTGGTCCATGATTGCTCAACAATTTGTTTGGCTTCGCATGTTAACTCTCTTTTCAGTCACCAGGTTCCAGATGTCATCAGGATGCCGGCCAGGCTTCCCTGGACTGAAGACCCCTCCAATGTGTCCTGGAGCTCCGCTTCCCCAGAGACCCACCCTACTAGGGAAAGAGAGAGGCAGACTGGGAGTATGGACCCAGCAGTCAACGTCCATGTTCAGCGGGGAAGGAATTACAGAAGCCAGACCTTCTACCTTCTGCATCCCACAATGACCCTGGGTCCATGCCCCCAGAGGGATAGAGAATGGGAAAGCTATCAGGGGAGGGGGTGGGATATGGAGATTGGGTGGTGGGAATTGTGTGGAATTGTACCCCTCCTACCCTATGGTTTTTTTTAAATTAATTCTTTCTTAAATAAAAAAGAAAAAAAAAAGAAAGACATCTGTGAGTATCTTTTGTATTTCCGACAGTTTATTCTGCCCTTGTCTGTCTCTTACAGGCTGTTTGGAGAAATTGCTGATATGTATCAGTTGAATCAAGGGAAGATAAAAAAAAAAAAAAAGAAAAGCACTTCATGCTGGTGAGGTCTGGTTCCTTAGAGAAAGTTGTGGTCTTAGACCTGGAGAAGTTAAAAAAAAAAAAGTCAAAAGTCTCTCCAAGGAGTGGACTGTGAGTGAGAGGTGTTGGGGGAGTGGTGAGAATTCTTGATCTTGCATCTTTGTAACTGAAGTTGTTTCTTTAGGTCACACTGTTTCTTGCACATGATACTGAACTTTTTTTTTTTGGAAGGATTAACGGTTTCAGTAAATACAGTTGTTGGTACATGTGTACAATTTCTTGGTCTACAAAATTCTCTCCCTCCAGCCCAGGTCCTCCTCTGCCATCAGCACTAGAACCTGAAACCACAAGCCCCCCCCCAGAGTCCTTTACTTTGTTGCAATACACCAAACTCAGTCCCAGTTCTGCTTTGTGTTTCCCTTTCTGTTCTGATTTCTCTACTTCTGTCCATGAGTGAGATCATCCCATCTTCATCCTTCTCTTTCTGGCTGGTCTCATCTAACATGTTAAATCACCTTCTTCATTTTTTTTCTTTTATTTATTTTAGAAAGGACAGAGAAATGTTGAGAGTAAGGGTTAGATAGAGAGGGAGAGAGTCAGAGAGATACCTGCAACACTGCTTCATCACTTGTGAAGTCCCCCCCCAGCAGGTGGGGGTTGGGGGCTTGAACTCATTTTTTTTTTTCCTCCAGGGTTACTGTTGGGGCTTGGTGCCTGCACTACGAATCCTCTGCTCCTATTTTTTCCCCTTTTGTTGCTCTTGTTGTTTAACATTGTTGTTATTATTGTTGTTATTGATGTCGTTGTTATTGGATAGGACAGAAAGAAATCAAGAGAGAAGGGGAGGGCAGAGAGGAGGAAAGGTAGACACTGGCATGTTGTTTTCGCCGGGCTATGTTGTTTTCGCCGGGCTGGCTTCATGGGCGGGTAACAGACGACCAGGGACTCATGGTTGAGCTGTAGGCAGTATCTCTTTATTCATGCAGGACGCAGCACAATCTAAGATGAGCTAAGTTAAACTCTAAAGTACAGTACTCTAAAACTCACAATGCTGTCTTTATATATACTTCCCAAGTAGGGTGGAAACAGGATGTGACATAGAGAGGGTGGAGAGAAAAGTGACTGGTGAAAATCAGAGTGTGACAAAGAGGGGGCAGATTAGGCGAGAATCCTATCACTGAACCACAAATGCCTTGGAGGGAGGATGGAACTTGTTAACAGTGGTTATGTAAATAGAATGAAGTGGTTATGTAAATAGAATAGTGTTAAGCAGGGGGGATTTAAACCAAATGAAACAGAAGGGGTCTCATGCATACCAACACTGGCAGACCCGCCTCACCATCTGTGAAGCAACCCCTGCAGGTGGGGAGTCGGGGGCTTAAACTAGGATCCTTAATGCCGGTCCTTGTGCGTCATGCCATGTGCTCTTCACCTGTTAGGCCATTGCCCGCCCCTCTTTTTTTTTTTTTCTATTTTTGTTTGTTTTGTAATAGGAATGTATATTAACACCCGGGTCCTTATGCATGGTAATGTGTGAGTTCAATCTGGTATGCCACTGCCTGGCCCCTGAACTTTTCTTAAAAACCCAGGGAACTGAGACTGAATATGACTTGGAACTTTCCATGGCATTTGCTGACTTCACAGTTTGTCTCCTCAAGGCTTCCTGGAAAATGACTCCTCTCTTTGACTCTCTCACCCCCAACTTCTAGCTCACCTCCATCATGTAGCTTGGTAAGGAAATCAGTCTTCACAAAGGACAATTTATGCTGTGAGGACACTGGTTATTACAAAGACATTCTTGAAATAACACTGTTCCTGCCCTTAAATATTAATTCCCTTTCCTGAAAGAGTGAGCTTCAGAACTCAAGCAATTCTAAAGCGCATGGAGGAGAAACGGAGTTCTTTAGAAGAGAACATTGCTGGAAGGTGAAATATGCAATTTGACAGCACACATATATTATATTGTTACAAATGCTTCAGACTGTTTAACATCAAACTGTAGGATGTGTTTTGACAGAGGAGAGTAATTTTGAAGACAAGACAAGTGACTAATGTAGTACTTAGTGGGATCGTTCTTCAGAAATGAATTGGATTTCTTGGCTACAGAAGTGGTTGAAGTTGTGTATCATCTCTTGCTGTTTGAGGTGTGTGTGTGTGTATGTGGGGGGGCATTAACAACATAGAAGCAGCAAGGTAGTAAGACTCACCCCAGTGAGTCTGGAGAATCAAGGTTGATGAGAAGTTGACTGAAATGGTTTCAGCAATCATGGAGATGTTCGTGAAACGAACATCTCATAAAAACTGCAGCAAAGGTGGGCGCGAGGAATATCATTGCAAGACTGGCCAGCTCCTCATGGGGCGCTAGCACTTCCACACTACGATCATCGTCTCTGGCATTATGCTATTCCACTGCAGAATACTGTGCCCCAGTATGGTTCTGTAGCCCCCATGTCCACTTGGTCGATTCCAAATTATATTCCTCCATGAGGATAATTTCTGGAACCATCCGTTCCACCCCGGTTCCATGGCTGCCAGTTCTTAGCAACATCACCCCGCCAGATATTCGTCGGGATGTGGCATCATCTAAGTTCATTTCCCATGTCTACGCTCGACCGGACCTGCCAATATATGCAGATATCTTCGCCCACCCTGTTCAACGCTTGACATCTCGTCACCCAATCTGGTCCCCTACGCCTACACTGAACTTCTCTGTTCCAGTCTCTTGGAAACAGAGCTGGCAGTCAGCTGAGGTCAAGAACAAACACCTCATCACAGACCCCTGCAAGCGTCCACCCGGCTTTGACCTAGCACGTTATGACTGGGCCCTCCTCAATCGCTATCAAACAGGCCATGGCCGGTGCGCCGCTATGTTCCATCGCTGGGGAGCCAGAGACGTCCCGAACTGCCCCTGCGGCTCCAGACAGACTATGACCCACATAGTCAACGACTGCCACCTCTCCAGATTCAAAGGAGGTCTCGAAACTTTACATCAGGCTCAACCTGACGCTGTTGACTGGCTACGGAAGAAGGGCAAACGCTAGAAGAAGAAGCAGCAGCAATCATGGAGCAGATGATTAAGTGTGTATGGTGGAAACACCCCTGTCTACTTACTGGAATCTTTCTGGGGTTGTGTGGAAGCCATCCTTTTGGTGAAAATCTCTTTCCTTCTGGCTCCAGTTGAAGTCTGGAGGGGCCCCAGTCATGGTCAGTTAAAGAGAAGATACGTAGGTGTAGGAAGATGCACAGTGGTCGTGTCATGTCCTCTTACAGGCCCTCAAAGTTTATTTAAAAAAAAAATTTTTTTTTTTAAGCAGCCTAGCAAAGCTGAGGACTTTGCTCAGGTTCCCATGGGAGAACTCTGGGGCTTATCTCTGAGGAGCTGACTGCCTCTGGATTTAGGGTGGCTGATGTGTGTTTGTGTATAGAGAGAGACAAGGAGGTAGAGAAAGAGGAAGGGGGAAGAAAGAGGATGAAGATGGTGAAGAGATGGGTAGAGAGTGACAAAGAAGAGGAGTGAAAGGGAGAGTGAAGGATGGAGAAAGAGGAAAATAGCAAGAGAGAAATAGAAGGATCAAGATCATAGAGTCTGCACCAGACTTTGGAAGCCCTTGCAAAGCAGAACACCGAGCTCTGTGTCCCAGATCCAGTGCACTCTCAACCTGTAAGGGAGGCAGGTAGTTCCAGAGAGACTCCTGTGAATGGCACTACTTCTCATTGCCATTCAAAACACAACTCAATCGATATTTGTCAGATACAAAGGGCGATGAGAGAAAATTCATTGTCTATTGTCTAACAGCTTCCTCTCTCTCCTTGGAGTGGAGTGCAGGTGGGGGCTGGATGCAGACGCCTTCTGGGGTGGGTGTACTCACCAGGGTGACGCACATCTCTGTCTCGCTCTGTTTGATGGTGACCTTCATGTTTCTCAGAGAGACATCGCTGATATTCTTATCTCAGCCTGTGTGTAGTGCAATGCCATGAAAGGACCCATCTGTTCCTGGTCCCCAGATCCTATCACTTGGGGAATGGAGGGGAGGGGCAGTTCCTTGGACGTGTTTGCCCTGGGGGTCTGTGAAAGGGAAAGCAGGCTGCTGGGGCTGGGAGGCTGTTTGGGAGTTGGGAAGGCACTGAGGAGGGGCCTGGCAGGACTCTGCTGGTGGGGAGACAGGGAGTGTGGCTGGGCTGTCTGTGACTTCAGACAATATGCATTTCTGTATAAGGAAGTTTTAGTGTTGGTGAATGTGACAGCCTAGGGAGAGATAGAGTTGAATTTTCTTTTCTCCCTTCCCTTCCCTTCCCTTCCCTTCCCTTCCCTTCCCTTCCCTTCCCTTCCTTTCCCTTCTCTTCCCTCCCCCTCCCTTCCCCTCCCCTCCCCCTCCTTTCCCTTCCTTCCTTCCCCCCTCCCCTCCCCTCCCCTCCCTTCCCTTTGCCTTTCTACCTCTCCTCCCCTTCCCTTCCTCCTCCTCCTCCTTCTCCTCCTCCTCTCCTTCTTCTACTTCTTCTTCCTCCTCCTCCTCCTTCCCTTCTTCTTCTTCTTCTTCTTCTTCTTCTTCTTCTTCTTCTTCTTCTTCTTCTTCTTCTTCTTCTTCTTCTTCTTCTTCTTCCTTCTCTCTCTCTTTCTCTCAAAAAACCCTTTGCTGGGTGTCTAAACTTCCTTTTTTGGATTTGCCAGCCACTCCTTCCCATACTCCTTTCTATCACAGACTCCATAATGAAAACAACCTCCCCAAAGTGAACTTCACACACTGATTTTATTGTAATTGAAATGTGCTCCCTGGGGACTCTCCTCCTTCCATAAGCTGAGGGGCCTGGTCTGGTTTGAGGGCAGCCAAATCAATCTTGTCCTAGTGCAGGGCTATGAAAATCAGACCTTCTCCATCCTGCTGTCATAACACAATTACATTTCCTTGAAAACATTTCATGCCATTTGGCCCGCTTATCCACTTTCCTACCTCTTTTCTCCCACTGGGCTGAAGGTGCAAGTTTTTACTACAGATTATTCCAGGTTCTAAACAAGCTCCATGAGTCCATTTGATTGACTTGATGCTTCAATCATTCAACACACGGAGAAAGTTCACAAAGCAGAAATCCTTCTGTAGCTTGCAACATCCTTCTACTGGTTTTGTGAAAATGCACTTCCAGTCCAGGGGTTCTTTCCAAGAATTTCATCTTTGAGTCAAGAAATACTGTTGGTTTGTAATAAAAAAAAAAAAAAAAAAAAGATGATGATATTGTGTCCTTTGGGACAAAATGGACGGAGCTGGAGGTGATGCTGCTTAATAAAATAAGTTAAGAGAGAAAAGAAAACTCCCGGTTTCACTCACATGTGACATTTTGTGACCTGATACACATACAATTAAAAAACGGAAGCAAGTAAATGGTTTCTAAGACTTTTGAGAACTCTGGTGGTTCTCTGTGGGAGGTGGGAGGATGGGAACACAGACCTTTGGTGGTGGGTGTAGTGTGGAACCATGCACTGTAATCTTACTATTAATCACATAGAAGACATGACAGAAGAAGAAGAGGAGGAGGAGAAGGAGAAGAAGAGGAGGAGGAGAAATACTATTGAGCAAATACAAACAAACAAAACAAAACAAAAACAAAAAACTCAGTGTTCTGTCCTTTGGGAGGACATCTCAGAAACACTCTCTCCCTCCACATACTTGAGCCAATGCCAGACTTTCATTATATAACAGACCAGTGATGAAGATCATAAAGATTCCTGGCAGCAAACTTGTACGTCACCATATCTTCTTTGAAATGAAGTTGGAATTTGGGATAAGCCATTGATCAGAAAGATACCTCTCTCTCTCTCTCTCTCTCTCTCTCTCTCTTTCTCTCTGTTACTTGGGGATTCCTTTCCCATAACTTAATTGTAGGAAAATAAGAGTATGTCTTGTATTTTCACATCTTTCTTCCCAGACCTCCCTGTTGCCACATCCCCCTGATGAAGTGAAGGTTGAAGGTTTATAGAGGAGGAGCCAGAAGAGGAGAAAGAAGATCTCCTTGGGAAAGTTGGGACTGAATTAAGGAGTATGAGGAGACGGCTACATTTCAAGATGAAGTTAAATGTTCTGTACAAATCATTTTATGTTGATTAAACAGTCCACTGTAATTTCTTTTCTAAATTGAATGAGCTACAGTGAAAAATGGCATTTGGCCCACCCTGAACAATCACTGCTCTGGGAAGACCTTAGCTATGAATTGAGAATTTTAAATTAGAAGAAATAACAAGGCCTGGGGTTGCTTAGCAACCTCATAGGCTCCAAAGGGGGAGTCCTGGGGTCACAAATACACTAATTACCTGGGGTGGGGGTATTCAAGGAAACATTTCCTAAAGCTGGTCCTAGGCCAACATCTGGTTCACATTTTTTTTTGTAGTGAGGAGAGGGAGGTTCCTGATTAGGAAAGTGACTGATTGATAAAGTTCAGATAGATCCTGGGTGGCTAGATAGGACAGAGAGAAATTGAGAGGGGGGAGAAAGAGGGAGAAGGAGAGGGCATAACATAGGTGATGTAGGGCCCAAATTCATAAAAACCAGGGACTAAAAACTTTTAAGAGTGCAGAAAATCACCAGTACAAAATTAGATATAGTAGTGATTACCTATTTAGAGTAACAGAAATGGCTATCATACATTACCCAGATCTTGCCATAGGAGATAGTTCACCTGGTAGAACACAGGCCCTGGTGTGTGTAAAGTTCTGGTTCAAGTCTTGACACCAAATGGTAGCACCATGGACATCCCAAGAGAGTACCTCTCTGTAAAATAATGGTACATATTGGTCCGGGAAAGCCACTCAGTGGTGCTATTATGTATGTGAAGATCTTGAGTTTATTTCCTGATGTCATAAAAGAAGAAAGGGGGGGGGGGAGGGAGAAGGGGGCTGGGTGGTGGCACACCAGGTTGAGCACACATAGTACAGTGCACAAAGACCCATATTCAAACCCCCAGTCCCCACAGTGTTAACAGGTTTCTGCTGGGCTATCTCTTCAGGTCTTGTATCTGGGAGAAACATCCTCTGCCCCATCTTTCTCCATATATGTAGCTCTACTGTCTCTTCCTTTTCATATAAAGATATTAGTCCTATTAGGATTCTGCTTTTTAATTTTTATTTTTTTTATTTCAGGGAACTTCATTGCTTTATTATTATTTTTTCTTTTTTGTTTAAGAAAGGATTAATTAACAAAACCATAGGGTAGGAGGGGTACAATTCCACACAATTCCCACCACCCAATCTCCATATCCCATCTCCTCCCCTGATAGCTTTCCCATTCTCTATCCCTCTGGGAGCATGGACCCAGGGTCATTGTGGGTTGCAGAAGGTAGAAGATCTAGCTTCTGTAATTGCTTCCCCGCTGAACATGGGTATTGACTGCTGGGTCCATACTCCCCAGTCTGCCTCTCTCTTTCCCTCGTAGGGTGGGTCTCTGGGGAAGCGGAGCTCCAGGACACATTGGTGGGGTCTTTAGTCTAGGGAAGCCTGGCCGGCATCCTGATGACACCTGGAACCTGGTGACTGAAAAGAGAGTTAACATAGGAAGCCAAACAAATTGTTTTGTAAGTAGGGCATCAAAGTAAAAACCCTGTGGTGAGGGGTAGACATGCAGCTTCCTGGGACAATGGGGGGTGGGAGTGGGTGGGAGGGATGGGTCACAGTCTTTTGGTGGTGGGAATGGTGTTTATGTACACTCCTAGTAAAATGTAGTCATATAAATCACTAGTTAATTAATACGAGAGGGGGAAAATTAATTGTATGTCTCGAAGTTTTTCAAAACACAAACTGAATCTTTTCACTATATAGGCTGTGTAACTGATATGCAGACTCTCTCAAAAGCCTAGACCAAGTAGATCAGAAGCAACAAATAGCACAGCTATATACAAGATACTGGGTACTGTACAGCAAACCCTAACAAAAGGACTTTTCAAAGTTAACTCAATTACCAATTAATGTGATAATAACATTAACTATCAATTGTCTTTTGGAACCCTAAGACAGCAGGAACCTCACATCTCCACTATAGAGCCTCTACTTCCCCCAGTCCTGGAACCCTTGGATAGGGCCCACTTTCCCGTATGCCTCTCCCAATCCATATCAAATAATATTGCATCTGCCGATGACAACCTAACCAACACAACGATTGCCACCTCAACATGCTTCACTTCAGACTGTGTCCAGAGACTTCACGTGTGGAATGACAACCCTTCAGCTTCATTACTCGGGTGAGACCTTTCCTTTCATAGTATACTCCAATTCCATCCCAGGTGGCTCACTTTCTAACAAAGTCCCCAAACCTAGATATACACCAGTTTCTGTGAGAGAGAGCATATGTTCACATGTATCCATAAACTACTGCAAAATATATATCTGAAAGCAGAAGTCCACTAGAGTTTGCAGTGAGTACCCCCCTAACACTTCCTCTCCACTATTCCAAGATTTGGGTCCATGATTGCTCAACAATTTGTTTGGCTTCATATGTTAACTCTCTTTTCAGTCACCAGGTTCCAGGATTCTGCTTTTTTAACATATTCCTGTCTTTTTATTATATACTATATATTTGTATATTTATTATGGAGAGAGTTATAAAGAAATTGAAAGAGAACAGGGAGATAAAGAAGGAGAGAGAGACATCTGCAGCTCCCATCTCTGTGGATAGGGACCAGGGGCTTGAACCAGGCTCCCCGTACATTGTAATATGTGTGCCATATATGTGTGCCACATTGCCATATGTGCCACTGCCCAGCCCCAAGATCCTTCTTTTAAGACCACACTTAACTTGAACTTTCACTCTAAAGGTCCACTATGAAGGCTGTGAGATGGCTTACTTGGTAGAACACACACATTACCATACACAAGGACCCAAGTTTGAGTCCCCAGCCACTACAGGGAAGCATCACACCAAGATGAAATTTCATGAGCAGTGGAGTGGTGCTGTGGTGTCTCCTCTCTCTCTCTTTCTAAATTAGAAAAAAAAAGTCTGCTAGGAGTGATGGAATTACACACACACACACACACACACACACACACACACACACACACACACACACACCTGTTGAGATTAAAAATGGAAAAGTCTTGTTCTATATGTAGTCACATTGCAGGTTTGGCCTCCAACCCATGAATTTGGAGAGGTCCATTGATCTGGATGGAGTATGACTACTGTTCCCGAACTTTCATGCCAGTGTTTATGAAGTGATATGGTGGTTGGGACTCCTGGGAGTCTTTCTGTGTTGAGATGACAAACAATAATGTAGTGGATTATGGAATTAAAATTATTACTATTTATTATTGGATATAAACAGAGAGAAATCAATTGTAAAAGAGGTGATAGGGAGATAGACACAGAGAGACACCTGCAGTGTTCTGGAAAAGAAAAAAGAAGAGACCTAGCTTTTAGCTAAAGTATGGGCCACAATATGGTGATTTTGTAATGGATAGAGAACCTTAGCCAGTTGCCAGGATCCTGAGATGACATGTGTCTCAGGCTTGAGAGGAATAACCTCAGTTACCATCCAGTTGATCAGAAGAGGTTAGGTGGGACACACTGAGCTGGGACAATGTCAAGTGAGAGCTCTCATCCCAAGATTCCAGGAGTACTTAGTGGTAAAATTATGCACTACATCAAAAAGAAATGAAGAAGATTAAATTTGTTGTGTTAGTGAAACATCCATCAGGAGTTAATGTCAAGGCACAAGTAACACATGGTTAAACATCAGTATCAAAAGGTCAAAGCAAATTTAGCTGCAATAGCAATGTCTGAATGTCATTATATTCAGGTACATTATTTTGATGCTATAATATATTGAGTTTGTTACAGTTATCCCATACACAGTCTCTATACCCTCAGGGTAGCACAAGACATTATGGGTGACTCTGTTTGTGCAATACTACTAGCTTGCGGGCCAGAAAGTTAATTTCTGACATATCCAGACTTTGCCTTGGAGTAGGAATCTTATAGTAAAGGACATAGCCTGAAAAACAGACCTTGTGGTATTTTTAGTCAAAGGCATGTGCCTGGCAGACAAGCAACAAGCAAACATATATTTTGCGAGCACAGAGGGAAAGGTAAAAATCAGCAGAATTTCTAATAACAAGTATCAGAATGTCTGGGATCAGAAAACTTCTTCAACATGATACTAAGTGAAATAAGTCACCTGAACTGGAATTGGCATGTTGCATCAAAGTAAAAGACTCTGGGGTGGGGGTGGGGAAGAATATAGATCCAAAAAGGATTATAGAGGTCCTAGTGGGAGTTGTATTGTTATATTGAAAACTGGGAAATGTTTTGCATGTACAAATTATTGTATTTTATTTAGATAAAATAAAGAAATAAAGTAAAGAAATTAAAATAAGCAAAAGAAATAAGTCAAGAGGAGAAAAACAAACACCTGGTGGTCTTACTCATATGCATATGCTAAATATCAGGAAACTAACAAAGAGAGAAAAAGCAACTGTGAGGCTTGAGGCAGAACCTGGAGAGGTCATCAGTGTGGGAGAAGGAATGCAGTGGTCAGTGGCATATGGAGGCAGGCAGTTTGCTGGTGGGCATGTGGTGGTCCAGAGACCTAACATAATCTGTCGAAAGGAGGCACTGTACTCTTCAAACATGTGCAATCTTTTGAGCCATTTTTCCTCCATTAAAGAAAAAGTATGAACCAGGCAGTGGTGCACCCGGTTAAGTGCACATATTACCATGAGCAAGGATTCAAGTTCAAGTCCTTAAGCTCAAGTCCCCATTCTGCACCGGTGTGGGGAGGTGTTTCATGATATATGAAGCAGGCTTTCATCTTGCCCTCTTTATCTCCCCTTCCCCTCTCAATTTCTCTCTCCCCTATCCAATAGAAAGAGAAGGAAAAAAAAAAATGCTGCTGGGAGTGGTGCATTCATTGTGCTGGTGCTGAGTCCCAGTGATAATTCTGGTAACAAACATAAGTAAGTAGATAAATAAATAAATAAATAAACAAAAGAAAAAGTAGTATACTTCATCTGTAGAATTTTTTTTGGCAATTATAAATATCCAGCTTAAACAGGCTTTCTGAAGTCAAATGTTTTCTTCAGAGGTAACATGTGTGCTTAATTGGCCACCCTTTCAAACCATTTTTAATACCGAAATGGAGAAAGAACCAAGGACTTCTTGAAAGAATGACTCTGCTCAGCTGCTTTCCCTGTCTAATTTTTTCTTTTTCTTTTTCTTAAAAAGAATCCAAGTGTTTTTTTTTAAAGAAAAAAAGTTGAGAAATCAGAACAGAAGGGGAAACACAAAGCAGAACTTGGACTTGGTTTGGTGTCTTGCACCAAAGTAAAAAAACTCTGGGTGAGGGAGAGGGTGGCTTTCAGTTCCTAGTGACAATATATATTGATTGGACAGATTAATTATTTACAGTAAATACAGCTATTGCTACATATATAAAATTTCTCAGTTTTCTTCAGAACATTCTCATCCCTAGGATAGGTCCTCCTCCATAATCATGCACCAGGACCTTACCGCCCAGAGTCCTTGACTTTGGTGCAAGACACCAAACCAAGTTCAAGTTCTGCTTTGTGTTTCCCCTTCTGTTCTGACTCCTCAACTTCTGTCCATGAATGAGAACACTCCATCTTCATCCTTCTCTTTCTAGTTGATCTCACTTTACAGGATTCCTTCAAGCTCCATCCAAGACAAGGTGAAGAGGGTATGAATTCATCATTGTTAATCATTGAGTAGTATTCCACTGTATATCTAGACCACAACTTACTCAGTCACTCATCTGTTGTTGTATATCTAGGTTGCTTCCAGGTTTTGGCTATTAAAAACTGTGTTGCTATGAACATAGGTGTACACAGATCTCTTTGGATGGGTGTACTTGGTTCTTTAGGATATAGTCTCAGGAGAGGAATTGCTTGGTTCTTAGGCAGGTTCATTTCCAGCCTTCTGAGAGTTCTCCAGACTGATCATCACAGGGTCCATACCAATTTTTATTCCATATATTTTTGAGAGAGATAAGTAGACACGGTGAATGCCAAAACACACCTTCACCATCCATGAGTCTCCCTGTGGTGATGTTCATGGTGCTGGCATGTGGTGCTGATGACAGAACCCAGAAATTTATCTCTGGAAATTGCCCTATCCACTGTGCCATTTCTTTTTTGTCTTGAGATGTATGCAAATACGCACCAGTTGTAGGAAATGACAAAGACCCTGTGCTCTCTTTCCATCTTTACTCATAAGGTGGAATCTTCTGACTCTGCTGAGAATTATCACAGCCAGGGAGAGACACAGAAACACTCAATACAGCAACCCCCATCAAGACCCTTCCTTTGGTCATCCTTGTCACTCACCCTTACTTCAGGTTCCTCTAATCTCTCCTTCATTGCTAGAAGTTGCCCCCCCCCATTCTGATCCCTCCTCTTCTCCATATTTCAGAGTCTTTTTTTTTTTTTTTTGAAATATAAAGCTCATGAGTTTAAAATTAACTTAGTGAAAGGAATCCAGAAATTCAAAGGTATTTCTTTTTAGGAAACAGAAGTTATTCTTGTAGGTTTTGCAATTTTGTCTTTTTATACCACATTGGCAAATGAACTAAAAAAGGATGAAGAATAGAAAATAAGACAACTCCTCTGTGGTGTTGTGTATGTGTTAGACCCTGGGTTCATTCCCTGGCAATGCAAAAAAATGTATGCACATATTAGAAATAATGTATGAATTAATAAACATACAACATTAAAGATTTATATGTGTGTCAATAATATGCATCTACTAAAGATATATAGGTATATCAATCAATATACACATATTAGAGAGAGAGATGTTTGTCAATAAGTAGACACATATTTAGAGATGTATATTGTATCCATATATATGTGAATATTAAAGACACATTCTCAAGAGTACTTTCCCAGGGATATATAGCCAAGAAGTTGAGCAAGAGCTATCCTAGAAAGTTCATTTTTTCCATGGCACAAATAATGCCAAGATCTCAATGAACAAAGATTCATAAATTCTGATTTTTTTAATGTGGATTTTTTTATTGCTCTGATGGAAGGGTTTTCTGTCTTTTGAAAGTTATGTCACTGAAAGACATAACTTTCACCCACTGGTATTTTAAAATTAATATTCAATTTATTGAAATACAGTTTTAACCATCTTATTTTCCCTGAGCCTGTAAGTTTCATATATAAATCTTATTTTAAAATAATTCTAGTAGATTTTAACAATCCTGCTCAAGGATGCTTTTATTAGTGTCTAGTCAAATGGACAAAACTATCTTAAATAATCAGTCCCTTTTACAACTTAGTTAATTAAATTCCTTTAAACATTTTTACTGCATTTATAAATATAATATATTTGATCTCTCCTCTAGAGTTTATGGAATCAATTAAACTTATGGATCTAGTAAATATCATATTCTCCTAAACTTGCCAAGGCTATTTACAAACTCCACACTCTGGAGCCTTTCAGCCTCACATCTCGAGTCTAAAATAAGTTGTACTTTTCAATAAAGGAACTGGGCAAATCTACTGGTTCTATTCTCAACCGCATTGTCACTCAAACACTTTATTATTATTTTTATTTTTTATTGGGGGAATTAATAGTTTATAGTAAACAGTAAATACAATTGTTGGTACATGTGCAAAACTTCTCAGTTTTCTGAAAGACACTCTAACCTAGCCTAGATCCTCCCAGCCTACATCCTCCTCCACCATCAGGCACAGGAACTAAAAGCCACCCTCTCTCCCACCCAGAGTTCTTTACTTTGGTGCAACACACCAAACTCAGTCCAAGTTCTGCTTTGTGTTTCCCCTTCTGTTCTGATTTCTCAACTTCTGTCCATGAGTGACATCATCCTAAATTCATCTTTCTCTTTCTGACTGATCTCACTTCACATGATTCCTTCAAGCTGCAAGATGAATGTGACTTTATCATTCTTAATAGCTGAATAATATTCCATTCCATATATAGAACACAGATCTCACTTTTTTCTTTCTCTTTTTAATTAATTATTAAAATTTTGCCTCCAGGATTATTGCTGGGCTCAGTGTCAGCACTGTGAATCCACCAATCCTGATGACCATTAAAAATTTACACATACTGGACAGGAGGGAGATAATTTGAGAGAGGAGAAGTATAGAGGGAGAGAGAAAGAGAGAAACCTGCAGCTCTGCTTCTCTGTTTGTGAAGCATCCTCCCTGCAGGTGGAGATCCAGGGGCATAAATCTGGATCCTCGCTTTTTGTACTATTTGTGCTTAACTGGGTGTACCACTGCCTGGCCCCCTCTTTATTCTTTATTCTAGAGAGAGGAAGAGGAGAGTGGGAAAGTCAGAGGAGAGAGCACAGCATCACTCCTCCATCCACAGAGCTTCCCTGGTGCCAGGCATGTTGCTGACCTGTGGCATCGGGGTTCAAACTCAGGTTTCTTGCCCAGCAAAATATTCAACCAGGAGAGGTATCTCTCTGTCCCTGTTCTGCATTTGTATGACCATGCACAAATTTTCACTACATTTCTTAGTACTCAAAAGGGGTCCTTGCAGAAGTTAGGAAGTGAGGTCTAGAGAATCTAGCAATCACTTCCACCGAATTTTGATTTTAAGTTGATTGTCAGCAACATTGAAGAGACATCAGCTTATTTAGCTCCTTACGTAACACATTTCTGAACAAGGACGTTTATGAAGCAATGAGCTCAGTTTCACAGACTAAACTTCATTTCCTTGTCTTTTTTATTTCTTTCCTAATAACGGAAGCTTTGATATAAACACATGAGAATCTCAGCTTCTCAGTGCTGGCTCACTATTATTCGGCAACTTACCATTCAGTGGAATCTGATTTGTAGTTAGATACTGGCAGTCAAAGTTTTAGGCTGAGGGGCCAGGAGATGGCACAGTAAATGGTGAAGTGAATGTCTTCCATATTTCATGCCCTGAGTCCCATCCCCTGCACTACATGGGATGCACCAGGGGACTCTATGGATGGTGGAGTGGTGCTGGGTCATTTCTCTCTTTTTCTGTCTCTCATTTTCTCTCTTAAGTCTCTCACTCATGAAATATAAGTGAAAAATTGGATAAGAAGTATGGTGCATATTCAAGATACTGGATTTACTCCCAGAACTACATATAAGTTTCAGGTGCTGGAGTTACAGCTTCCCAGGTAGGACACCTGTCTCGTGTGCAGTCAATACCACATATGAGTACCACAACAACACCAGAGGCAGTGCAACTGGTCAAGAGGGCTTTGAAGACATGGGGCCATCTCTGAATTCCCACATACTTCTGAAACTTAGCTGACTTTGGACACTCTTTGTGAATATTCTAAATTTTTTTTTTGTCCAAGCTGTACCTTTCTGAGCCTACTTAAAAAAAAAAAAAATATATATATATATATATATATATATATATATATATATAGAGAGAGAGAGAGAGAGAGAGAGAGAGAGAGAGAGAGAGAGAGAGAGAAAGAGGGAGGGAGAGAGAGAGAGAGACCACAGTGCCAGAGATTCCTCCAATACAGCAATACAGTGGGGGCTGAATTCAAACCTCGGTCACACTCATGGTAAGTAGGTGCACTGTGAAGGTGAGCTGTTTTGCTGACCCATTCTAACCCATAAGCAAAAGGAGGGTCTTCTCATGTTTAAGGTCACCTTGATTTCCAATGTTAGACATCAGCTTGATAAACAGTTTTCGGTCAACTAGGATAAGGGGGTCAATCTTCAAGATACTGATTCTACCCAGATAGATGCACACAGTCTAGAGTCTCAGGCATCTTAATATTGAGAATCACTAATGAAACATACTTACACATCATAAAATCCCTGCCCATTTCTATAGTATAACAGTAACACAAGGGTTCTTGTAGTAACTCCACAGAGAGGGTTTTAAATTTCATCCAATACTAGCAGGTCCTGGTTTCCTTTGCTGCCATCACCACAGCACAAACTACAACGCAGATGGGGAAGCTTGTATTGAAATGAGCTGGGAGCTCAGATTCACTGCCAAGGGACAAAACCTAGAATCTAGATGGTGAGGAAAGAGAGACATTCACATCTGTGGGCTGGTTCAAAGTCCGTGACACAGAAACACTCAACTTTGGCCTGGTCTTAAGAGGCCTGGGATGAATGAAGCTGACCCACACAGATTGTGTGTGGTGCAGCCCTGATCTCTGGGTTTCTTGCTTTGCAATTAGTTTGTTTCAAGATAAATCAAAGGAATTTGAAGACAGCTTGTCTCAGCAGAAAGCAGAACAGTCTGATAAGAGTAACAAATGAAGGGGAAAATTTGCACAGGGCAATATCACTGATAAGGCAAGGTGAATCTAGAGTCTCCTCTAACTAACATTCAAGGTCTCTCCTAATTGGCCTTCTTACAGGCATCTCAGCAGATTTGTGGCTGCAGTGGTTAGCAAAAGATTCACCTCTTCATTCACATTGGATATCAAACACACCATGGCCTGGCACTATGGTACCTGAAACTTTGGCTCCACTGACACCTATTAGTGTTTGAGGAGTCGCAGATCTTTGCAGGCCATGTGGAATAATGAGGCCATGGGTTGTACAAGTTTGTGATCAGTACGAACCTGGCATACTGAGATATCTGTTCTGGACATTCACACCCACACACTGAAGGTCCATTCCCCACATTGTTCCACACCAGGTGGTCAGACTCCTGCCCCTACAATCATCTACCCTCCTGTACTGGGCTCTCAGCACTTGGTCACTAACCAGACCTGTTCAGACTCAGATTGTTGGCGTTGATCTTCATGGAAAAACAGACATAATGGGAAGGCAGAGGAAACCACATACGTTGATGAACCAAGACAGCAGCCTGAGGAGAGGCCCAAACTCAGCAGAGCTGTACACACCTCCTGATGAAGACTTCAAAACCAGGAATACTTCATCTTGCTAGATTACCAGTCACATCTGAAGGAAGGGTGAGCAGTTTTGCAGACAAGCAACTAAAGAAGTTTATTACTGCTAAATCAGACCTAAGAGAAATACTAAAGGGGATTGGAGGGGTGGGCAGTGGAGCCCTCAGCCTAATGCACATGCTGCCATGTACAAGGACCTAGGTGTTGTCCCCCACTTCCTACCTGTAGCAGGGAAATTTCACAAGTGGTGAAGCAGATCTGCATGTGCCTGTCTTTCTCCCTCTCGGTCTTCTCCTATCCTCTCAGTTTTTCTATGAAATTTCTTAACAAGCTATGACTGAGGAGGTCTCAAGGACTCCTTGGATTCAGGAGATCTCATTTCCTAGGCTGGTTCTAATGGTGTCCGACTAGCATGGGGTGCCTCTTCCCCTGGTGCTTACTCTCTGGGTTGGAGAGAACTCAACTGGACTCAGCCTGGGCTGCTACTCACTCAGCAACGGGGGAGATAGACGACTCAGGAACCCAGCTCCTGGCGGTAGCAATACAAATCTTTATTCATGCGGGAGCCCCAGAGTCAGGTGTGAGTGCAGCAGGTTAAGCCACTTGGAGCCAACTGCAATGGACGGTGTCCACCTCCTGGTCCGCACACCTGACCTCCTCTAGGTTCGGCCACCGAAGAGAGAGAAACCAGAAAGGGAAGTGGCTTTTATAATACTGTAAGTGGGAGGGGCTAGAAATGGGGCTTCGCTAGCAACCTTTGCCAGGGATTCAGTTGGCTGGATTTAGCAATACCCTGTGGGGACTTAGGAGGGAGACCTTTCATCATTTATAAGACAAAGCAGAAGATTGGTATGTAGATAATAACACTAGGATGGAAATAGGGTGGTTTGTGGGTCCTGCCAAGCTCAACCACATCTGCACAATTTCCCAACATGATGGTATGAAAATTTCAGTAGACTAGGAGAACATCCTTACAATGCCTGATGAGATGGATGTTAGACTTGTAATAATTTACTGGAGAAAAAGTTTTAGTTCTAGAAAGAGAAACCACCAAGCAAAATTTGGACAGGGTATAGAATGTTGCATCAAAGCAAAGGACCCTGGGGATCAAGGGGAATGGAAATGATAGAGAGGGCCTTGGGGTCCCAATGCATGATGGTAGGAAATGACCCAAGTTGTAGTGAGAATATTTTGTAGACAGCTATCATGGGAAGATGTGAAACTGTACTCATGTGTCAACAACTGTACTGTAAAGCAATAACCTCTCAATAAAATGATTAAAAAATCTTAAGTTAAAAAGTCTTAGTTCTTCTTACACTAGTCCATCTTTCAGGTCCAGCCTCTACCTTTCCTGTTCTATGCACAACCATGTCTCTAAAAACTGTTAATAGCAAGCCTTGTTTCCCTATGTGAAGATTTGATTTTCTTCAGATATGAATGAAGAGGACTATGAGGTCATTTTATTTCTTACTTATTTTTTCAGGATCCAGGGCAGAAGAACTCTTAGGTGTCCCATTAGTAGAGGTGATCTGAATAAAGAGCAAACATAGGTTAATTACAAGTAGATCTTGCTAAACCAAGGGGAATGTTTATTTGATTGTAATCAGTGATTTTGTGGGGAGAGTGAAATGAGAGAGACAAGCTTAATTTAGGCAGCAGTCTGACATCATGCCACTTCCTGCTCCTCAAAAACAGTTTGTTTGGAAGTACAAAAGAGATTAAGTTCCCTTGAAAGGTGAGTTCCTCCTTGAAACACAATAGACAATGACTGGCTCTGTGAGTCACACAGTGGAAGTCTTGAATAAATGCTCCAGAACCCTCACACTCATCCTACTAGGCAATTCAGAAACCTGATAATCTATGGGCTGCTGACTCCTCAGGGAGAAAAGTCCATATATCTTGACCTTCACACTTGTACAGTGTTCACCAATTCTTGACACTTAAGTATTAGTTGAATGTATGGATGAAAAAAGGAAAGAAGAAGGTAAGGGGAAAGGAGGGGTCAAATGTTGGCTCACCTGGTTGAGCGCACATGTTACAATGTGCAAGGACCTGGGTTCAAGCTCCTGGTCCCCACCTGCAGGGTTAAAGCTTTGCAAGTGGTGAAGTAGTTCTGCAGTTCTCTCTCTCTGTTTCTTTCTCTCTCTCCTTTTCTCCTCAATTCCTCTCAATTTCTCACTGTCTCTATCCAATAAATAAAGATAATAAAAATTTTTAAAAAGAGAGATAAGGGGAGAGGGATGGAAGAAGGAAAGATGGAAGGAAGGGTGGAAGCCATTTGGGCTCAGTTAGAGTCAACACTGACACTTCTAGTTCTGTGCAAAATTGAGACAGAGACAGTGTTAGCATTCAGTCTCCTTAATGAAATGCCCTTATGCCTTCAGGCTTATCTTTTGGTGTTTGGATTGGTTTCCATATAAAGAGTTAGAACATTTATTCACTTATCTGATTACTTCATATGTATTTATTATTGACTGAAATATTTGTTCAACAAACACAGGAGCAACTCCTCATGCTGGCTCTCTACAGCGAGTGCACACATCACCAGGTGCAGGGACTGGGATCTAAGCCCTTACTCCCCTTCTGCGGAGAGGGTGCCTCAGGCGTGGTGAAGTAGGTCTGCAAGTATCTAGCTCTCTGCTTCTTCACCTATCACTTCCCTCTCAGTTTCCTCTATTCTATCAAACAAAATAGGAAGAAAAACAAAAAAAGGAAAATAGCCACCAGGAGTGGTGGTGGGTTCCCAGTGGTGATCCTGATGGCAATTAAAATAGCTACTTACCAACCGTTAGTGCTACTTCCATGATGATGCACATCTCTCTTAGTCATTGGAAGTCAAGTGTTGGGAGAAGTGAAAGCCCACAGTCTAGATCTTAAAACCATGTCTCTCCACTTATTATGGTCTCCATGCTGTGTGACCAGTAGCAAAATCCTAGCCTTCTCTCCTCAGGAGTGAAACAATAGAAGACAAAGTACAGTTCCTGGTATTTTCTTTATGAAATCCTGCCCTTTTAGCATGACTGGCCTGAGGGCTTCAGGTTCCCACCCTTGCCACTCTCCCACACACTCTGTGTCATTAAAGATTAAGCTGTTATAGTGGTTTTCTATGGGGGTGGGGGTGGGGACACAGACCTTCTATGATGGGAATGGTGAATAGATAAAGAAAAATTAGAGAAATCAGTTATAGCCCAGGAAATACTTGAAATGTAAATTTTCATGACATAATTGTAGAACTTCAAAAAAAATGGGACCACCTTTGAGCTGAATATTGAAAACTGAACACTTATTTAATGTGTACAATGCTCCTGGAATAGCAGAATGAAAGAATTCTGTGATTGCAAAAAGCACAACCTAGACTCTGCAAAGGCGAATGAGAGGAGAGCAAACACCTCATGTTCTTGGGCTAGAAGCTGACATGATGCCCGCGTATTCCCAGGCAAGGGTTAGTAGGGTTTGAGTTGGGTCAGGGGGTCAACACAGGGGGAAACTCCTCATGCTGGCTCTCTACAGTGAGTCAGTGCACTGATTTTTAGGGACAGTACTGTGCAGGTGGTGTGTGATACTGTAGTACCACCCTATCAGGCACAGAGTGGCTATACACATCTCTGTGTTCACCCACAGTCTGCTGGGCTGAGCAAGTGCTCTTCAGGAGGAAGCTCAAAATGACAGACTTGCTCAAGACTGCCTCCCTGGGAAGCTTGTCTGGCTGTGGCCTTTTTGTGTGTATGTGTGGTTGGTCATTGGGAAGGTCCCTGGTGGGATTCATGCTGGCAGAGATTTCCTTGTCTTCACCCTAACCAGGTGCTAATGGTTAGGAGGGAGGACAGTCCTGTGCTATTTCAAGAGCTATAGAATATCAACTGGGACTGCTTCTGGTAAAGCCACCAGGGTGTTCTCAAAACTTGAATGGAAACTGGTACTGTTTGGAGAATTGGGAGAAAATCCGTCCACAGAAATCTCACAGAACTGTAGGTAGTTTTTCTTTTAATTTAATTTTATTTAATAATGAATGACAAGTCCGTTGGATAAGAAGGGTACAATTGCCACACAATTCCCACCACCAGAGTTCTCCATCCCACTCTCTCCACTGGAAGTTTTCCAATACATTATCCCTCTGGGAGTATGGACCCAAGATCATTATGAGGTGCAGAAGGTGGAAGGTCTGGTCTCTGTAATTGCTTCTCCACTGAACATGGGCATTGGCAAGTGGACCCATACTCCCAACCTGTTTCTATATTTCCCTAGTGGGGCAGGGCTCTGAGGAGGTGAGGTTCCAGGACATATTGGTGAGGTCGTCTGCCCAGGGAAGTCAGGTTGGCGTCATGGTAGCATCTGGAACCTGGTGTCTGAAAAGCATTAACATATAAAGCGGAAAGACTGTTTAGTGACCAGGAACCTAAAGGTAAGAATATAGCAGATGATATCTGGGTACTCCATTTTGAGAAAAGAAGTATATCTTAGGTATATTCCAACAGACCCATGACTTAATTAATTCTTGCTTGAGCTCAACAACTAACATGCAGATGGGCTAAAGTTATTGTCTGGGGAGATGGTTTCAGAGTTGGAAATAGGATTAGAAAGCTGGATCAGGGAAAAGAGCATCCCAGAGCACTCTGCTAAGATAGTTGGTGATATAATTCAGGACCTGCAGGAATAGCAAACACATTTCCATAATAATTACTTCCTCTTTTACCTTTACAATAACTGGGGCATATATTAAATTAAAATTAATTCTGAGAAAAATAGAGCATCCTTAAAAATGGATTTGACTTAAAAATCTCTTTGAATACATATGACATCAAGCTAATAAAATATTGAGGTGGAGAAGCATTCATATTAAGTCAAAACTTAGACAACACATACACACACATCACACAAAGGAGAGAAAGCATCATTCAAAGGAGTAGCAAATAAACGATTCCCTTAAAGAAAGTCTAGAATATTCCAAGGGTAATGACACCCTCATGTGCTTTAAGTAAATTAATCAAAATTCTTGGTACAAAGTCAAATTGCATGAATACACAATTTGCTTCCTATTCTTAATTCTGAGGAGATCTGACTTTGTTAATGATTTAAACAAATCTACTGTACATTTCCTAATTGTTATATTCTTTCAGAACTTGGCTTTGAGATAATCCCTTTATACTGCCTCCCTGTGGGAATGGCCAGACTGTAACTGAAGGCCACAGGTCATCACCTGGGGGAATCACAGGGGCTAAAACACCTGCTGACTGCTGCATCCTTGAATCTCCTCTCTGCACTGGCTCACAAACCAGACATGATGTTTAATGCAAGCCTATTGATAACACACCACACACAGAGGCTCCAGGACATTAATAAACATGACACACTTGAACTTGCTTTTCAGTGGAGTCCAACAAACAGATCTGTTCTACCAGGGAGAGCAAATCCATCCTGCACATTCACTGTCTCCTTTTAGATATGATGACCAAACCCTCTTGTGGCTTCTGCCAATCCAACCAGCCATCGCCATCCTGCAGAAGAGAAGCAGATGCAACTTCTAGGAGAGACAGGCATACCAGGATAGGATGAAGAGAGGCTTCTGGACACCAGGAACTAGGAAGCAAAGTTCAATATCCCTGGATCAGCTCTCTGATCTTGGTCAGACCATTTCCTTTCTTAGGAGCTCATTTTCTTGCAGCAGAGCGAGAGATCTGGATGAAATAGTCTGTAACTGAACTCTAAATCATAAATTATAATGCTTTCTTCAGAACAACTTGCTCCTCACCTCCTGACTTACTTGTACACACAGACACACACACAGAGACATAGACACACACACACACACACACACACGGAAGAGAGAGAGAGATAGAGAGACCAAGACCTAACTTGGAAGAACAACCATAGGAAGTTGAGGAAGAGGGATTGGCTCCTAAACCACTCTGCAGTTGGTAATAGTTGTGCCTTGAAATAATTGCCACTTTGGGGGTTTTCCTTGATAGCCTAAGTACAGGTATCCTGACATCTAAATTCATTGCACTTTTTCTTGTTTCTTCAGATTTGCTGTGAATCTTCTAGCTCTTTCTGACTCCCCCCCCCCCTTCATGCCACCTGTATTTCCAGAATTGTGTGTGGTTCTTTCATCATGTGATATTTTTACTGCTGTGCCAGAGTCAGGGCATTTCTTAGCACAAAAATGACATTCTTAGAGAATTATATCATCTTTTGAAAAAGAAAAGTATGGAGCTAGGACCCTACACATTGAGGCATCTCTATGACTTCAACTCTCTAGACATTCCTGTGCCATATTTGATGGTGTATGTATTTCTCTAAAGTGTTCCTGGATTGGTAAGACACAAGGCTTTTATAGACATTAGGATGGAAATACAGAACCTGCTATTTATTTAGTAGGAATTCCAAAGAAGTCCATTTAAAAAAAAAAGAAAGAAAGAAACACAAGAAAGAGAACAAAAATTGCCAATTGCAACCTAATCAACTCAACAATTTTCACCTCAACATGCTTCAGCTCAGACTGTGTCCAGAGACTTCACGTGTGGAATGACAACCCTTCAGATTCATTACTCGGGTGAGACCTTTCCATTCATAGTACACTCTAATTCCATCCCAGGTGGTTCACTTTCTAACAAAGTCCCAAAACCTAGATATAGACCAGGTTCTATGAGAGAGAGTATATGTTCACATGTATCCATAAACAAGTGCAAAATATATACCTGAAAGCAGAAGTCCACTAGAGTTTGCAGTGAGTACCCCCCTAATACTTCCTCTCCACTATTCCAAGCTTTGGGTCCCTGATTGCTCAACAATTTGTTTGGCTTTGTATGTTAACTCTCTTTTCAGCCACCAGGTTCCAGATGTCATCAGGATGCTGGCCAGGCTTCCCTGGACTGAAGACCCCACCAATGTGCCCTGGAGCTCCACTTCCCCAGAGACCCACCCTACTAGGGAAAGAGAGAGGAAGACTGGGACTATGGACCAACCAGTCAACGTCCATGTTCAGCGGGGAAGCAATTACAGAAGCCAGACCTTCCACCTTTTGCAACCCACAATGACCCTGGGTCCATGCTCCCAGAGGCATAGAGAATGGGAAAGCTATCAGGGGAGGGGGATGGGATATGGAGATTGGGTGGTGGGAATTGTGTGGAATTGTACCCTTCCTACCCTATGGTTTTGTTAATTAATCCTTTCTTAAATAAAAAATAAATTAAAAAAGAAAGAGAACAAAATTTTCCTTTACGCTAACTGAATTTTCTCTAAGGGTTTCAGCGATCACTAGGTGGAACTGACAGCTATAAAGAACTTCTAAATGCTGGATATGCTACCATTAAACCAATAGACTAAAACCTAACCTGAGTTATAGCTATGAAATGGCATTATTCTAGAGATAATTCCAGTATAAATGACATTAGAAAGACTTTTTTTTATTTAGACTTTCCCCTCAAATTTCCTCCTCTTAGATGGTCTTATGACATCTTGTGGTAGTTACAAGCTGAACTACAATGGACAGAATGCATTAGTCAAATATTTATTCATCTGTCAAAATGGGTAATGATTGAGAAGTTCTCAGATTTCCTATCCATCTTGTCAGTAGCTCTTTCTTTCTTTCTTTCTTTCTTTCTTTCTTTCTTTCCCCTTCCTTCCTTCCTTCCTTCCTTCCTTCTTTTCTTTCTTTATTAGCATGAACATAGGAACTCTGTTCTGGCCTCATTTTTTATATTTATTTATTTATTCCCTTTTGTTGCCCTTGATGTTTTATTGTAGTTATTGATGTCATCATTGTTGGATAGGAGAGAAATGGAGAGAGGAGGGGAAGACAGAGAGGGGGAGCGAAAGACAGACACCTGCAGACCTGCTTCACTACTTGTGAAGCGACTCCCCATCTGGTGGGGAGCCTGGGGCTTGAACTGGGATCCTTACACAGGTCCTTGCACTTTGCGCCACCTGCACTTAACCCGCTGCTCTACTGCCTGACTCCCTTTGGCCTCATTTTAAAAAATTATTTATTATCTTTACTTATTTGATAGAGACAGCCAGAAACCAAGAGGAAGAGGGATATAGAGAGGGAGAGAGACAAAGAGACAGCCCTGCTTCACCATTTACAAAACTTCCCCTCTGTGGTTGGGGGCTGGGAACTTAAACCTGGGTCCTTGCGCACTGTAACATGTGCACTCAACCAGGTGCGCCACCACCAGCCCCCAAGGCTTTACTTCTCTTTATCACCTTAATAGATTGACCAAGGATCAGGTGACATTATTATTAGTTATGAAGTGTCTGCATCATTTCCCAGAGAAGCTTAACTTTTCCATGTTCCTGCTGCACTGTATACATCCCAGGGATGGAAAACATTTACTTAATGGAAGTGATTTCAAAAGAGACCTAAAGCCAACTGAAAAATAAAGAGGGCCTTTGGTGACAGAGAGAAACACATAAGAACACCTGCTAACTTTTTATTTATAAGTGAAGTAATTTCGCATTATGACATTCTATAAGTTTCAGATATGCATCACTGAAATTCAGCCAGTGTACATATTACAGCAATTTCATCACTGAAAGCTCCGTTTGATCTTTCGCCAGACAACTGACCCTTCACTCCAACTTCTTTACTCCTTTCCATCCTTTTCTTTCAGTAAACATACTTGACATTGTTTTCTAAACCTTTATTTTTATTTTTTTTAGTTCAACAGAGTGTTTTCTCAGCGTGCCACATATAAGTGATGCCATATGGTGTTTGTCCTGACCCCATTATCTTGCTTAGCATAATACCCTCAAGGCCCAATCTGGTTGTGGAAAATGCTAAGATCTCTCCTCCTCCTCCTCCTCCTCCTCCTCCTCCTCCTCCTCCTCCTCCTCCTCCTCCTCCTCTTCCTCCTCCTCCTCTTCCTTCTTCTAGGTCAGTAGCAATCTTTGATGACAGGAGTGGTGAAAAAAAAACAACCAACAACAAATAATAATAATGTCAAAATTATAGAATTCCAGGAGTAAATCTCACACCACTTCATTGTAAATCACCACAAGCTCCACCAAGATTCTATCTGTCTTCCTCTCCCTTCTTCTTGTGATAATCAACACAAGTCTCACAAAATTCATGACACAGGTTTGTTATTTTTTTTTGTCAGTTCATTAGTTTTAGCTATTCATATTCACATATAGGTGAAACCATCCAGTGGTTGTCCTTTTGTTTATGGGGAGGGTTAGTAGACCGCAGTACAGCTGTTGACACATGGGTACAATTTCTCTTCTTACCAAGATAGCTGTCTGCAAAATACACCCCCAGATTATGCCCGTCATCATGTACTAGGACCAGAAAGCCCCCCTTTCCTCCTCTCTCCATGTCCTTCTTGCCCAAGCCCTTTGCTTTGATGCAATACACCAAACCAGTCCAAGTTGTACTTTATGCACTTTTTAATAAAATTGAGACTTTTCTATGCCTCTTCCTCCCTATACCTTTCCCATGTAATGGTTTTTATTTTTAATTAAAAAATATTTATTTATTTATTCCCTTTTGTTGCCCTTGTTGTTTTATTGTTGTTGTTGTTGTTGTTGTTGTTGATGATGTCTTTGTTGTAAGATAGAACAGAGAGAAATGGAGAGAGGAGGGGAAGACAGAGGAGGAGAGAAAGATAGACACCTGCAAACCTGCTTCACCGCCTGTGAAGCAACTCCCCTGCAGGTGGGGAGCCGGGGGCTCAAACCCGGATCCTTACTCCTGTCCTTGCACTTTGTACCACCTGCGCTTAACCCACTGTGCTACCACCCAACTTCCATATTTTTAATTTTTATCAGGAGAATCACTGAGTTCAAAATGGTCAAGCGACCATACCCAACTGCATTTGATGACTTCTTAGCCACTGGTGTTATTACTGGGGCTTGGTCCCTGAACAATGAACCAACTGTTCCCAATGACCATTTTTATTCCTTTCTTCTTTTTTTCTGATAGAGATTGAGAGAAGTAGAGAGAGAGGGAAAGATAGAGACACCTGCTGTATTGCTTCCCCATTTTTGAAGCTTCTTCCCTGCAAGTGGGGACCAGAGACTTAAGCCCAGGTTCTTGAACATGGTCATATATCTACCATGTTTGCTACCACTCAGGCCTTCTTAGTTTTTTTTTTTTTTTTTGTGTGTGTGTGTGTGTGTGTGTGTGTGTGTGACTTCTAAAAAAACAAATACAAACTTTCTTAAAACAAAAAAGGGAAGAGCTTTTCAACTAGTAAGTTTTCAGGGGAACCATCACTAATCAGTTATTTATGGCAGAGAGGAAATGTAGTGATTATTTTAGTAATAGCAAGGTTGTAAGAAACTAGTTGTCAGGTTACCCTAGAGTTAGACACTGGAGCCATCTCTTCTGGCCTGAGAAGGCTGGAATCCAAGTGAAAGCAGAGCCTCTGAGTTCCCCGTGGACTTCATCTCGCAGACTATACCTGCCCTGGGCAATGCAGATGCTCAGCTGTTGGCTGCTCCCATTTGCAGACCTCATGCTTCTTCAACATTTGGCTAAAGAAATGTTCTAATTTTATTTTATTTTGTTAGTGGTTTAATAGTGGTCAACAAGTCTGTGGGACAAGAGGGGTAGAATTCCACACAATTACCACCACCAGTTCCATGTCCCATCCCCTCCATTGGAAGCTCCCCTATTTTTTATCCCTCTAAGAATATGGACCAAAGATCTTTAAGGGGAGCAGAAGGTGGGAAGTCTGGCTTCTGTAATTGCTTCTCTGCTGGACATAGGTGTGGGCAGGTGGATCCATACCCCCAGCTTGTGTCTATCTTTCCCTAGTGGGGCCAGATGCTGGGGAGGTGGGGTTCTAGGACACATTGGTGAAGTCATCTGCCCAGGGAAGTTAAGTTGGCGTTATGGTAGCACCTGCAATTTGGTGGCTGAAAAGCATTAAAATATAAAGCATAACAAATTATTTAATAATCAGGAATCTAAAGGTAAGAGTATAACAGATGAGATTTGGGGTCTTCATGTTGGAAGAAGCTAGAAAGTTTATTTTAGGTATATTCTGATAGGCCTTTGACTTTTGAAGACATTAGTATAGGGGCCTCCTGGTGGCAGGCCTGTTTGAATGCATAATTTCCATGTGCCAGGAGAGGGGATGGGCAGTGGAGAAGCAGGGCTGCAGTTTTCTTTCTCTCTCTCTGTCTCTCTCTCTCTGTCCCTCTCTCTCTCTCCTATTCTATCTCTCTTCCCTTCTCAATTTATCTTAATGCTATCAAACAACAGTATAATGAATGAATGTTTTTACTAGTAGTATAAAGAATTACTTCACTGTATAAATATATATATTATTTATGTGCTACCATATATAATATTAAATATGTAAAACATTCTTTTATTTATGAATACAATTTATGTAACATTGTTGTATTATTATACCATTTAAAATAATATATACATTTTATTTTATATGTAACATTTATATATTACTTATATAATATATTCTGTATGCTCCACTTGTCCTATACTTTCTGTAATATTTATGTAATATATATATTTAATTTCTTTATTGGGGAATAAGTAGTTTACAGTCAACAGTAAAATAAAATACAGTAGTTTTTTTACATGCATAATGTTTCTCGGTTTTCCACAGAGCAATTCAAACCCCACTAGGTCCTGCTCTGTCTTCCAGGACCTGAACCCTCCCCCCACCATAGAGTCTTTTACTTTGGTGCGATACACCAACTCCAATTGTAATATATTTTCATGGTTATGTAGTAAACAACATAGTCTATGCATGTAATTTAATGTTATAGAGTGATCCATTTATCCTGTTTAATATAAAACAAATACATAATATGTTGTACAATATGATAAATGTAATTGCAGTAAAATTAAGTGCATTATTTACAACTATGCAATATATAAATTTTATATAGTTCTATAAAATTTCAATGTGATAAATAGTGCCAAAGAAAAGGAATCTGATGTGTGTGTGCACACAGTCACCATACCAGGTAAGGGGGTGTCATTTTGTGTCTCTGGCATTCTGTTCTCAAGAAGTAGAGGCTTCAAGAGAATTGCAGGGAGAAGCAAACATTGATTGTCAACAAATTTGTGGTCTGGATGCTATTACTCAGAGTAAATTGCAAGAGGAAAATGGTCTTTATGATGGTGTTGATATGTTTTTAATAATAGAAACTCTCCATCCCAGACAGAGTTGACTGCAAATCTTTCCAAGGGAGAGAGGGGCGGCAGACTGATCCAATGAGCACTTTCTGCCTGCTGCAGTAAATTCAGCTTCCTGGGTACCAAGAAGCCCTGAAGGTGTTCACTAAGCAAGATACACAAGCAACCTTTTTATCATGGACACTCTAGGCATTTACATGCCATGCTAGTGCTTTTAATTCCTTGGGAAAACTATGTGCAGGAAAGATAACTATTGGAGAAGCTGTTCTCTTAAAATAATAGTTATTCACTGGACTTTATCTTCTCCTTCCCCTTCCCTTTTCTCCTCCTCCTCCCCCCTCCCCTCCCTCCCATCCTCCTCCTCCTCCTCCTTCTCCTCCTCCTCCTCCTTCTCTCCTCCTCTTCCACCTCGTCCCCTTCCCCTTCCCCTTCCCCTTCCCCTTCTTCTTCTTCTTCTTCTTCTTCTTCTTCTTCTTCTTCTTCTTCTTCTTCCTCTTCCTCTTCCTCTTCCTCTTCCTCTTCCTCTTCCTCTTCTTCTTCTTCTTCTTCTTCTTCTTCTTCTTCTTCTTCTTCTTCTTCTCTCTCTCTTTCTCTCCTCTTTTTATGAGAAGTTGGAGATTGGTTTAAAACTTACAGAGCAGTGGACACTCTCCAGTCTATGGAGGTGGGTCGGGGGGCACTGGAAGAAGCCGAGTTCCTGTGGAAAGACAGACAGCATGGGACGTGCTCCCACTGTCCCTTTATGCTGCCTGTGCAGAAAGTGCAGGGCTCACCTGGGCACCACCCAGGAGGGGGAAACAGGGCTTCCAACCCAGGGAGACCAGTGGACTACCCGGCTTTGTTTCCAGGTACAGAACAAAAAGCCAAGGCACAAGGCAGGTGGAAGGAAGACCTACCCAGGTCTGCCAGAGACCCAGGAGGCCACTCTGTGGTCTTACATGAAGGACACTGGGAGGGTGGACTTTGCACATGGGAAGTACTGAGGACAAGCACTGCATGACACAGGTCCTGAGAACAGCTGGGTCTGCATTCTGGGACAAGACGGAGTGTTAGTCACAGGTGCACATACAGTTGTGTATAATCACAGGTTTATATTTACTTACACTGCATTTATACACTTAGTTGTTGACATTAATAATTAGTTTCATATCTATATACTTTAATGTCTATTATACTTTATTATGACCACCATTATATATATTTATTTATTCCCTGTTGCCACCAGGCTCATTGCTGGGCTCTTTGCCTACACTGAGAATCTACTGTTCCTGGCAGATATTTTTTCCTTTCTTTGTCTTTCTATTTTATTTGACAGGATGAAAAGAAATTGAGAGGGGAGGAGAGGGAGGGAGAGAGAGAGAGAGATAGATAGATAGATAGATAGATAGATAGATAGAGGCAACACTCATGAAAAATGTCCACTATAGCTGGAGTATGGGGGCTTGAACTCAGGACCTTGCACGTTGTAATATGTGTACTTAACTTGGTATGCCACAACTTGTTTCCCCCTTTGTTGAATCTTGGTCAAGGAATCTATTTGTAATATTACCAGTTTGCTGGGGCTTTCTTTTTAAAATAATTTTCATTTGTTATTAATAGGTTGTTACAAGATACACCCACCACCGAAGTTCCATATCCCCACCTTCCAGTCCCCCAAAGAGAGTTACCATAGTTCTAACAAGTCTACAAATTGTTTACTTGCTTCTGTTTTGTTTGGGTTTTTTTAAATTTTTTGGCAAGTTCATGTGAATCAGACAGATCTCTAGGTTCCACATATGAGTGAAACTATCTGGTAGTTGTCGTTCATCTCTTTACTTATTTCTCTAAACCTCATCACCTTCAGTTCCATCCATTTTGCCCAAAAGACACAATATCATCCCTTTTGATTGCAGACTATTATTCTGTGAAGTCTATATCCCATAACTTCTTTACCCGGTCACCTGTTATGGGCATTTAGGCTGCTTCTACCCTCTGGCTACAGTGACTAATGCAGCTATGAACACAGGGGTGCATATGTCCCTTCTAATTAGAGTTTGCATGTCCTTTGGATAAATGCCAAAGAGTGGTATTGCTGGGTCATAAGGTAATTCCATTACGTGTTGAAGGACTGTCCATACAGTCTGCCAAAGGGGCTGCCCCAATTTGCATCCCACCAGCAGTGGACAGAGTTCTGGAAGGGAGACTTTTACGCTTCCCCAGCTGATGGTGGCTCTGTCATCGCTTGGCATGTGACATCAATGCTTCACTCTCTGCCTTGGCCTTCTCAGGTCTTTCACCACTCTCTCTCTCTCTTCTTAAAAATAGTATTAATTAATTAATTAATTTTGAATGCAGACAGAGAGAAATTGAGAGGGAAGGGGGGAGGTAGAAGGAGACACACACACACACACACACACACACACACACACACACACACACACCTGTAGCCCAGCTCCACTGCATGTGAAACTTTCCCATTCCCATAGATGGGGACCAGGACCTTGAACCTGGGACCTTGTGCATAGCAACATGTGTGTGCTCAACTGGTGTGTGTGTGGGGGACTTGGGCCTGGGGTTAGCGCATGTTGGAGAGAAAACGCTGAACTATGTGCAAGGCCCTGGGTTTGAGTCCCAGTGTCACATGGGAGCACTGTGAATAGCTCCACAGAAACTCTGTAGATGGTGAAGTGGTGCTCTGGTCTCTCTCCCTCTCTCTCTCTCAGCTCTTTGAAATAAAGACTAAAAAAATAATTGCCCTCTGGAAGGCTGTTCAGCAGTATCATTTAAAAAATTTTTTTAATATTTATTTTCTTTTTGTTGCCCTTGTTTTTATTGTTGTTGTAGTTATTATTGTTGTGGATAGGACAAAGAGAAATGGAGAGAAGAGGGGAAGACAGAGAGGGGGAGAGAAAGATAGACACCTGCAGACCTACTTCACCACCTGTGAAGCGACTCCCCTGCAGGTGGGGAGCCAGGGGCTTGCACTGGGATCCTTACACCGGTCCTTGCGCTTCGTGCCACCTGCGCTTAACCCACTGCACTACTGCCCAACTCCCTGTTCAGCAGTATCTTACATGTGATAAGTCCTGGATTCTTTCCCTGTTTCTTTGGTAAAAAAAAAAAAAATGCAGGGAAATAGCTGAGCTGATAGAGTGCAGTACTTGCATGCCTGAGGCTCCCAGTTCAAGCCCTAGTGTAGCGTGTATGAGTGATAGATACTCTGGCTTCTTTCACTTCAATCTTTCTTGCATGAATTCATAACAATCTTGTAGCCATATGAAGAGAAAGCAGGAACTGAATGCCAAGCTTGCCAGTCCCCAGTCACACAGTAGGCTTGAAGCTTGAGACCACTTCTCCCACCAGACCCTCAATGGGAACCAGACCTGCCCACACCTGGGCCTTGTATTTCAGATCTTCAGACACCTGACTGACTGCTTCAGAGTCTTTGCCTCTCAGCTAGTGGTACTTTGTAGGAGAGGCCCTAGGGAACAAAACAAGGTGGGTGTTGGGTTAATTTTCTCTGGGGGAGCTGGCCTGAGTCTTCTGAACAATTAGCTTTCAGAGAACTTTTTGAGCAGAACCAATTTGTCAGTTGGGAGCTGCCTTCTAGCCAAGCCCAAACTCTATGTCATGTTGACAGTTATTTGGGACACATTGTTTTCTGTTCCTAAGAATGTTCAAGATGACACCATTAGTGAGTTTGAAGTGATTAGAACTCATAAACAGGTTGTCAAAGAATCATATTTGGGGGGTTTATAGCCCCTTTTGGCCTTCTCTATCTTTATTTTCTTTTTAGACCTTCCCACTCCAAATGTTTTTCCCCTTGGGAGTCTTCATTTGTTTGGAGCTACAAATCAATGCAATTAGATACAAAAAGCCACAGCTGAAAAATAAACTCAAGTTAATGCAAATGTTGAAGGGACACTTTGTGCAATTTTCCCCTTCCAATTAGCCCAATTAGTCAGTGACATCTTGGGTTGGTCTTATGGAAATAATTATGGGCCAAAAGCTTGCTTCTCAACTTTAATGAGTTGTTTGGAGGGAACTGGTCTTTCTGTACAAATTGATAAGTATGTGATGTTCTGGGTAATAATTCTGAGTGTTTATGCTGCTCTCCCACTTGTTCATTAGTTTTTGTCAAATTTATTTAAAGTCTTAACATTTTTAGACATGTTAGAGATCAGGCATGGGTATAGCTGTAGATAGCATTAACATTTTTAAAGAAGTAACCTTTTATATTAATTATATGACAAAGCCCAGGGGAGAGAGAGGGAGGGAGAGAGAGAGAGTGAGTGAGAGAGAAGGTTCTTTATTCCTCTGTGAGAATTATTGTTGGAGTTTGGTTCCTGTATAATCTCCACTGCTTCTGATGCCATGTTTTTTCATATCTGTTGTTTTTTTTTCTTATACAGGGAGGAAGAGGTGAGAGAAGGGGCTAGAGAAAGGGAGACACCTGCCACACTTGTCTACTGCTCATGGAGCTTCCCTATATCAGGTGGGAACCAGGGTTTTGCCCTCACATCCTCACATATGGTAAATTACACCCTCAACTGTGTGGACCACCACCTGCCCCCAAGATACAAGTTCTTTAATATTATACATTTTATTATAGCATATGTGTTGGTATGCTTCTAATTCTGCTTCTAAGATCCAAAAGGCCAGGAAACACATGAAAAAATGCTCCAAGTCTCTGATTGTCAGAGAAATGCAAATCAAGACAACAATGAGATATTACTTCACTCCTGTGAGAATGTCATACATCAGAAAAGGTAACAGCAGCAAATGCTGGAGAGGATGTGGGGTCAAAGGAACCATTCTGCACTGCTGGTGGGAATGTCAATTGGTCCAACCTCTGTGGAGAACAGTCTGGAGAACTCTCAGAAGGCTAGAAATGGACCTACCATATGACCCTGCAATTCCCCTCCTGGGGATATATCCTAAGGAACCCAACACATCCATCCAAAAAGATCTGTGTACACATATGTTCTTGGCAGCACAATTTGTAATAGCCAAAACCTGGAAGCAACCCAGGTGTCCAACAACAGATGAGTGGCTGAGCAAGTTGTGGTCTATATACACAATGGAATACTACTCAGCTGTAAAAAAAAATGGTGACTTCACCGTTTTCAGTCGATCTTGTTGAGTGAAATAAGTCAGAAACAGAAGGATGAATATGGGATGATCTCACTCTCAGGCCGAAGTGGAAAAACAAGATTAGAAAAGAAAACACAAGTCTAATTCTGCTTCTAAAACCCCTTCTGCTTCATTGGTTTAATCCCCCCTGCTTAACACTGTATTCTGTTTACATAACCACTGTTAACTAAGCACCACCCTGCCTGCAGGGCATTGGTTTAATCCCCACTGGTTCATGATGTCTTTTTGCTCTGCCCCCTCTCGTGGTCACCCTGATTTCCACCAGTCTTTTTTCACTCCACCCTCTCTACATCACATCCTGTTTCCACCCTACTTGGCGAGTATATATATATATAAAGACAGGATTGTGATTAGAGAAAAGACAGGATTGTGATTAGAGATAGCTTAGATTGTGCTGCATTCCACATGAATAAAGACTGAACTGCGTACCATTCAGTCATGAGTCTCTGATCGTCTCTGTCTCCCGCCCACAAAGCTAGCCCGGCACATATGTTTTTATATGAACTGTATACACACACACACACACACACTCTCTCTCTCTCTCTCTCTCTCTCTCTCACACACACACACACACACACACACACACACACACACACACACATACACACACACACACACACTTCTTACTTTTAATGGGCAGGCAAAAACTATGTAACAGATTTCCCAGCCAAGCAGGCTTGTCTACCACCTGATCATTGGAGTCATCTGCCTCAGTGAGTGAAGAAGCACAGTGAGGTATCTGTGAGGTTAGAGAAAAGCCCTGAATATTGAGAACAACCGTTAACCCGAAACCAACTGTTCGTTGTTCTGCGTAAATATTTCCACCTGTGCCCACCCTGTGATAACTATAAAATGGTGGGACGAGAAATGATCAGGGTCACAGATTTTCCTTTTGCTTGGAAGGGTGTCGGCGTCCTAAGCTTAAGCTTCCTAATAAAGGCTTTTGCTACTGCATGTGATTCTGGTCTTCTTTGCGTGAGATCGGGACTCAAACTTCTGGGCATAACAGTATCTTCTTTTTTTTTTTTTTTTCTTTTTCTTTTTTTTTTTCTTTTTTATTAAAGAAAGGATTAATTAACAAAACCATAGGGTAGGAGGGGTACAACTCCACACAATTTCCACCGCCCAATCTCCATATCCCACCCCCTCCCCCGATAGCTTTCCCATTCTCTATCCCTCTGGGAGCATGGACCCAGGGTCATTGTGGGTTGCAGAAGGTAGAAGGTCTGGCTTCTGTAATTGCTTCCTCGCTGAACATGGGCGTTGACTGGTTGGTCCATACTCCCAGTCTGCCTCTCTCTTTCCCTAGTAGGATGGGTCTCTGGGGAAGCTGAGCTCCAGGACACATTGGTGGTGTCTTCAATCCAGGGAAGTCTGGTCGGCATCCTGATGACACCTGGAACCTGGTGACTGAAAAGAGAGTTAACATACAAAGCCAAAAAAATTGTTGAGCAATCATGGACCCAAAGCTTGGAAAAGTGGAGAGGAAGTATTAGGGAGGTACTCACTGCAAACTCTAGTATACTTCTGCTTTCTTACTTTGGTGCCATACTCCAAACTCAGTCAATTTCTGCTTTGCGTTTCTACTTCTTTTTTTTTTTTTTTTACATGCATAACATTCCCCAGATTCCCATTTAGCAATACAACCCCCACTATTTCATTCATCATTTTTCATGGACCTGTATTCTCCCCACCCACCCACCCACCCCAGAGTCTTTTACTTTGGTGTAATACTCCAATTCCATTTCAGGTTCGACTTGTGTTTTCTTTTCTAATCTTGTTTTTCAACAAGATAACAGTATCTTCTATTGTAAATGCTTTTGGATGGAAACTGGGTGTTCAGTCTTTTCCAGCTCACAGGTATGACATTAAATCACATTGCTTTGAATTCTTGAAGAGGCTTAGTGGTGGACTTCGCAGGGAACCGGCACCTCCAAATGGTGTTACAGTCGGGGAAATCTATGGATTTGGGGGTCTGTGTACTCAACTTCCTTTGGTTCTCATCAACCTCCTCTGCTCATGCCCCGCATGGGGGCATTGTCCTCTCTGCGTTTATGCTTCTCCTCCTTTCCTCCCTCCTCTGTCACCTCCTGCTCCTTCAGCCTTCTGTAGAGAAGGATCATATTCTGGTCATAGGAAGGAGCACTCCTGGTCTCTTGTGTTTCTCTGTGTTGAAGGTAACCAGATCCTTCTTTTAGTGTCTTTGAGAGTCCCAGGCACACGCCTGCTGAATGTGAGCTATTGACAAGGGCAATACCAAGGACCCTTTCTGACACTTCTTTCCCTCCTGATAGGGTGGCGCCTCTCCCTGAAGCATGATGAGAGGAACTGGCAAAGCAGGGGACACTACAGTAGCACTTCTCTGTAGGTAAACTTTTTTTTTTTGCCTCCAGGGTTGTTGCTGGGGCTCAGTGCCTGCACTATGAATCCCACTGCTCCTGGAGGCCATTTTCCCCCATTTTGTTGTCGTTTCTTTTGTTGTTCTTATTGTTGTTTTTATTGCGGTTATTGTTGGATAGGACAGAGAGAAATTGAGAGAGGAGAGGAAGGCAGAGGGGGGAGATAAAGATAAACACCTGCAGACCTGCTTCACTACTTGTGAATTGAGCCCCCTGCAAGTGGGGAGCTGGGGGCTCGACTGGGATCCTTAAGCCGGTCTTTTTAAAAAATTTTTTTTATTATCCTTATTTTTTTTATTGGATAGAGACAGCCAGAAATAAAGTGGGTGATAGGGAGAGAGACAGAGAGACACCTGCAGCCCTGCTTCACCACTCGCAAAGCTTTCCCCTTGCAGGTGGGGACCAGGGGCTCAAATCTGGGTCCTTGCACATTATAATACATGCGCTCAACCAGGGACCCACCACCTGCCCCAGCCAGTCTTTTCACTTCACACCATGTGTGCTTAACTTGCTGCGCCACCACCTGGCTCCCTCTATGTAAACTTTTAACAGTACCCCCACTGCTTCCAGGATTATCACTGGGGCTTGGTACCAGCACTATAAATCCACCACCCTTCACAGACAAATTTTTCTTTTTTTTTTTCTTTCTATTTTATTTGATAGGACAGAGAGAAATTGAAAGGGGGAGATAGAGAGGGAAGGAGAGGGAAAAGGGAGAGGAAGAAGGGAGAGAGAGAGAGAGAGAGAGAGAGAGAGAGAGAGAGCTATCTACAGACCTGCCTCACTACTCATGAAGCTTCTCCCCTGAAGATGGAAAGTGGGGAATCAAACCCAGGTCCTTGCGTATGGTACTTTGTGCAATTAACTGGGTGTGCCACTTTCTGGCCCTCATAAGATTCTTTTTTATGTTCACATATCAGAGGCTCATGTATACATGATTCCACTACTACTAGACTTGTGCTATTTCCTTTAAATTTCAGACAGAGACAGAGAGAGTAGGGACACCATAGAAACACTCCACTGTTCACGGAATCCCCTCCCTGGCACCATGCATGGTGTTTCCGTGGGGTTGTGAGGCCTCAAACTTGGATCCTTACTTGTGGGAAGGTGTGTGCTCTATCATGTGAGCTCTCTTCTGGCTCCATAAAATTTGATGTCTTTAAAATGAGGTTGGCCCCCCCCCACCCTGCAGGTAGAGAGCAGGGGCTCTAACCGAGGTGTGTGCTCAGCCAGGTACACCACCACCTGGTCCTTTTAAGATGGAATGGTTTGTGTAGGGTGAGGGGGCTGGAATAAAGGAAGTAAGAATAACGGGACAGAATCATCAGGGCTCCCTGTGAAGACAACTGTTTCATGCATTTTAATCGCATGAATGAATGTGTACGAAGGTGCCTTGTGTCCACATCATCAATTACATTACGCTGGGCTAATTATGTGGCGGGACAATGCAGAGGTCTCTCCAGAAGTATCTTCCCTCCTTTCATCTCTGGCAATAAGCAGCTCTCTGGACAGGATGCTTCCTGTTTGGTGGTGATGGCATATAGACGGAGGAAGTCACTCCATCTTAGATGGAACTTGAAGGAAGTGAGGTCAGTCAGAAAGAGGAGGATGAAGATGGGTTGATCTCACTCATGGACAGAGGCTGAGAAATCAGAACAAAAGGGGAAACACCAAGCAGAACTTGGACTGGGTTTGGTGGACTGCACCAAACTAGAGGATTCTGGGGGTGGGGGTGACCTCAGGTCCACGTGCCTGCTGGTGTAGGAGGATCTAGGCTGGGGTGCTTTGCAGAGAACTGAGAAATTTTACACATGTGCCAACAACTGTATCTGTTGTAATCTGTTAATCCCTCTATTAAAAAAGCTTTAGGGGTGGGTGGTGCACAGTTTTGGAAGCCACACGTCTGAAACTGAAGAAATAGTGGAGTTGGTTCCTTTTGCAGGGGGAGGGAGACTGTTCCCCAGTACCTCTCCAGGGCTCCAAGTGTGTTCTACCTTCCTGTGATCTCACACAGGAATTATTTATTTGCTTGTTTTGTTCAAATGTCTCTTATCCACAAGGATATATATAAGACCAACCCATATGTGGTACCTTGGGAGAAATACTGCAGCTTCCAGTGGAGGGGATGGGGACACAGAAATTTGGTGGTGGGAATGGTGTGGAATTATACCAGTTATAACTTTTTAAACCAATATTAAATCATTAATAAAAAACCAATTTAAGAAAGAAAGAAACCATCATTCTCTTTTCTTGTCTTTTTTCCCTTTTCATTCTATAGGATAGAGAGAAGCTGAGAGTGAAGGGGATATAGAGAGAGGAAGAGGAAGACAGACACCTGCAGACCTGCTTCACTATTTGTGATGCATCGTGGCTGCAAATGGAGTGTGGGGCTTGAACCTGGGTCCTAGGGCTTATCTTTGCGTGTATCGTTGCGTTCAGTACTGTGTGTGTTTAACTGGGTGTACCACCATCCTACCTCCTCATTCTATTTTCTGTATCAGTCACTGGAACCAGCCCAAGGTGACCTCTGGGTAAGGGGTGGAGCCGAGGACCTTATCATTTCCCCAGTGCCCCCCACGCAAAGCCAAACTTAGCCAATCTTTTGATAAAAGACATCACTGGGAGACTTTGAACCACTGGTGAGAATGAATTTTTTTTTTTATTATTCACATGGGCTTTGCATTCCCTAGATTTCTGCCTACTGCTGACAGTAAATGAACTAGGAAAGCATCTTGGCCATGTTAGATAAACTTGCTCTGTTGCAGTGGCATCTCTGAGACCAAGAGCTCCTCCAAGAAATCACTTCTCATGGTCTGGGAGGTGGTGCAGTGGATTAGTCTTTGGACTCTCAAGCATGAGGTCCTGAGTTCAATCTCCAGCAGCACATGTGCCAGAGTGATGTCTGGTTCTCTCTCTCCCCATCTTTCTCTCTCTCCTATCCCTCTCATTAGTAAATAAATAAAATACTTTTTAAAAGAAATAACTTGTTATTAAACAAAAGTCATGGTCTTAGTGTTTTTGTGTGCCTCTGGAGTTGGTCTTTCTTCCGCCACAGAAGTGTTGTGTACAGGAATTTTCTTTTCTTCAAACAAGTTCACTTCTCACCACTGTCAACCAAGCTTCCCTTTTCTCACTGGCCTTATGGGGTTCTTGTACCCTGAATGCATTTTTAAGTCCATAAGCCCAACTCATATACCTCCTCGCAGTTATTAAAGTTCCTATGACTTTTGAGCCAGAGGGTGGCCGACCTTTGGCTTTTGGATCTACAGATTGAGAGGAAAACTGAAATTGAGAGGTGAAATATTTATAGACTTAGTTTCACCTAATATTTCAAGGACAAATAAGATGGAGGGATACATCCAGCACGCGGAAGTACGCAGAACAGTGGATCTGAGCTGCTTTAACCGAATAAAGAGGTTGTTAGTAAACCACTGGTGGTTCATTTGTTGAAGTGTGGTTTTAAAGTAGTTTTTTTATAGGATCTATTAGAAAATATTTGTAATTTTCACACTAAAATTCTTTTCCATTGAGAGAGAACTGAGAAGTTCAATATCCAATGGCCAAAATGTTGGGGTCCCAGGATGATTCCAGTTCAAGTTTAAAGACCGTCAGCTGATTGGATTCCCTTTTGCTCTTTCAAGACCTCCACTTGATTAGGAAAGGCCCACCCACATTCTTTAGGGTCAGCAGCTTTGTTTAAAGCCCATGGAATATCCTGACTAATACTTCATCACACATCTGGGCCCCGTGGCTCAGTCAAGTTGGCTCGTAAAATTAACTATCACACCACCTAATCTTCAGAGGCATGACAGTACTTTCAGCACAATGGTATTGGTTGAAGGGCCAGGTGGTGGTGCACCTGGTTGAGCACATATGTTACACTGTTCAAGGATCCAGGTCCAAGCAGCCAGTCCTCCCATGCAGGAGGAAAGCTTCACAAGCAGTGAAGCAGGACTGCAGGTATCTTTCTGTCTCTCTCCCTCTCTACCTCTCCCTTCCTCTAGATAGCTGGCTGTCTCTATTCAATAACAAATAAAGATAACTAAAAAATAAAATAAGTAGGGTGAGGGTAGATAGCACAGTGGCTATGCAAAGAGACTTTTAAGCTTAAGGCTCTGAAATCCCAGGTTCAAACATAAACCAGAGCTGAGTTGTACTCAGGTAAAAAAAATAAAATAAAAATAATAAATCCAAGCAAATGGATTTTAAAAAAGTTACAATGATGTTTGTTGTAACATCACTTTTCACAGAGTGGCTGCTGCTTCCTGGCTCAGTGGCAAAGAAGGAACAGCCAAGGGAGGGAGAATTTGGTGTTTTGGAGAGGTCAAGTCTGGGGACACAGTTACCTTTGATCTAGTCAAAGGAGGAGTTTGAAACTTGTCTCTGAGCACATGCCCTCAGTGTAAATTCATAATCCCTATACTTCTATATGCTTAGTATGAGAGAAACCTTAGAAAAATAGGATAGAATGTCAGAACATCTGTAGGAGGAAGAGTAATCTGTTGGGTGGTGGTGCCATGTTATTTCCATTTAAAACTGAAAAGGGGCATCACCCTAGAATTGATAGCCTTTGACATTTTTATCAGTAAATTGGATAAAGATCAGCAGGCATGATTACCGTACAGTTCTGATGTTATAGATTGGGTGAAGGGTTCAGGACGAGTGGGGAGAGACTCAAGTAAAGAAATAGGAGCTTCCTTGTGATGCTAGGCTTGGTTTCTGTAGACTGTAAGAAGACAAAGTTGTGGCTTGGTAATATGATGTGTGTGGACAAGATCACAGAGTGGTTTCAATGAATTTCCCCAAGCAAATGGGATGTGTTGAAAACTTTGAGATGAGTGGCTGAGCAAGTTGTGGTCTATATACACAATGGAATACTACTCAGCTATAAAAAACGGTGACTTCACCGTTTTCAGCCGATTTTGGATGGACCTTGAAAAATTCATGTTGAGTGAAATAAGTCAGAAACAGAAGGATGAATATGGGATGATCTCACTCTCAGGCAGAAGTTGAAAAACAAGATCAGAAAATAAAACACAAGTAGAACCTGAAATGGAATTGGAGTATTACACCAAAGTAAAAGACTCTGGGGTGGGTGGGTGGGTGGGTGGGGAGAATACAGGTCCATGAAAAATGATGAATGAAATAGTGGGGGTTGTATTGTTAAATGGGAATCTGGGGAATGTTATGCATGTAAAAAAAAAAAAGAAGTAGAAATGCAAAGCAGAAATTGACTGAGTTTGGAGTATGGCTCCAAAGTAAGAAAGCAGAAGTACACTAGAGTTTGCAGTGAATACCTCCCTAATACTTCCTCTCCACTTTTCCAAGCTTTGGGTCCATGATTGCTCAACAATTTGTTTGGCTTTGTATGTTAACTCTCTTTTCAGTCACCAGGTTCCAGGTGTCATCAGGATGCCGGCCAGGCTTCCCTGGATTGAAGACCCCACCAATATGTCCTGGAGCTCCGCTTCCCCAGAGACCCACCCTACTAGGGAAAGAGAGAGGCAGACTGGAAGTATGGACCGACCAGTCAATGCCCATGTTCAGCGGGGAAGCAATTACAGAAGCCAGACCTTCTACTTTCTGCAACCCACAATGACCCTGGGTCCATGCTCCCAGAGGGATAGAGAATGGGAAAGCTATCGAGGGAGGGGGTGGGATATGGAGATTGGGCGGTGGGAATTGTGTGGAGTTGTACCCCTCCTACCCTATGGTTTTGTTAATTAATCCTTTCTTAAATAAAAAAAAAAGATTTAAAAAAAAAAAAAAAGAACCTGGAATGGAATTGGCGCATTGCACCAAAGTAAAAGACTCTGGGGTGGGTGGGTGGGGAGAATACAGGTCCAAGAAGGATTCAGAGGACCTAGTGGGGGTTGTATTGTTATATGGGAAACTGGGTAATGTTATGCATGTACAAACTATTATACTTACTGTAGAATGTAAAACATTAATTCCCCAATTAAAAAATCAGAAAAGAAAAAATAAATAAATAAAATTAAAAATAAAAAAAAAGAAAATGGTATCTCACACAATCTTAGCTTATTCCACACACTAGAAAATAAAATAAATCCTAAGGGGTCCCTATTTTTATTTAAAAATAAATCAATAAAATAAAAACTTTGAGCTGATTTTTGCTGAGGTAGTTGGTATTGTGTACTGGGAGACGATCCCCAGAAAGTCACAGATCAGCTACTGTCCATCATCACATATCTCTTTACCATTGCCAAAGGGGACCTCCCTCTGGAGATTGCTAGAATGTCAGCATGTGGTGTGTGCTGTGCTGTTTCTCTGTCGTCTTTCTTGGATGCTGTCAGATTGTTCAGACAGCAAGCTTGCAGAATTTGCGTCCCCAGTAGAAAGCGTGATAATGCAAACCCACTTGTGCAGGCAACTGCATTTCTATTAGGGCATTTTAGCTCAAATCAATTACATAAGTGCTTTGGGAGAAATTTCTGTTGCCCCACGTTTCATGAACATCAAGGACTTTAGAAACCCTTTGATCTTGCCTAACTCCCACCAATTCCTTTATAAGAATGTGAGGCTTACAAAAATTTACAGTGAAACTAACCTGATTACTCTGAGTTTTTATTTTTAAATTTTTTTAGAGGATTAGAGGAGTCAGGGGAGGGTGAATTGTAATCCCATGACTAATGCCTTGGCCCTTATAGCACAATGCTTTCTGATTAGAAAAATTGGTTAGTAACCATTTCAGCATGCCCCATTCTTTTCTGGTTATGACAGGCGGTCCTGAAATGTTTCTGCTGGAAGTGGGTTATAGATTATCTCCGTATTCCTGAATTAATCACTCTGCCATAGGCACCATGCCCTGCAGCAGGAGGGTCCTGGGGGTGAAGTTCCTTGGCTGCAGATAATTGCAGGCAACTCATTATGCCCAAGTGTTTCCCATTATTTAATCAAGGCTTGAATGCAAGGTTGGAGGGAGTAGTGCTGATAGTAATTATCTCAGTGTGACCTAGTCTTTTTCAAGATAAAATTGAATGTGCAGGTTGAGGTTTCCAATTTTTCCCTTTCACCTAAAGAAAACACCGTATGCGTGTTTATTATTGTTTGTGCTAAAATTTGCAATGGATGTAAACTTTAGGAGAGTGGTTAATATCAACTCTCAGAAAAAGGGGTATGTGGCAAATTGAGTAATTATACATATATATTTGGACCCAAAAGCATGTAGCTTGATGTATAGAGCAACAGCAAGTTTGTATTGAAGGAAATCTAAAATGTGGTCAGCTATTTTGGCAACCTAACTGGTCATATGCTAATGACATTCCTGTCCCAACAAGTCCCCACTTCTAGTATAAACACAGACAAGACTCTCAGAGTCTGTATAAGTAGAGGAGAATAAGCTAATCTTCTGTGCTGCTAGGGGTCCCTCTGCAAGCCCAGACTTCACTCCCAAAAGTTCGGTCACAATAGGTCACAATAACTGGGTATCAGATAAGGCCCTGTTAGCCTAGAGACCTGTGGTCTTTTATCTGTGTCTAGCCCGGAGACAGTCCACCACTTATGGAAGCTCAGAACAGAGAGTTACAGAGAGAGGTAGCCCCGAGTTCAGGTGTTTCCTGGGTGGCAATCAAGGTGTATCCAGGGTGTTGGAGTGTGGCAGTTCAGGCTTCAAGCTTGTCATGTTCTTGTGAGGAGTTTGCAGAGGAAATGTTTAACTGCTTGGGCATGGGTCCAAAGAGTAATCTTATTGACATCAATCACAAAGAGGCTAGGCAAACCAAGGAGAACCTTTAAAACAAAACATTTAGAGTTAAATCCTAACACATCTTAAGGCTATTTCTTCAGTGAGCTCATGGATAATACTGCACCTGCTGGAGAAAGAACAGAAACTCTGTGGAGAAAAGTGATGCTTAGCAGCTGTCTGACTAGAATTATACAGTACAAAAATTTTAAAATATATAAAGCTCTCTGTATTCTCCTGTTTCTGTTTGAGATTAGCTATTTGAGAGTGAATTATAGTGTTTCACAACTACACATCCAGTGGGGGTATGAAGGTATGCCAGTTATATGCTTAGGAGAAACGATCCACAATCTAGAAGCATACACAGGATCATGGTCAGTCTAATATGGGGAATACCTTTAGCGGCAGAGGCAAAGAAAGTTCTCACGGACATGAGTTACCTTCTATGTGACAAGTGGCATGTATAAAGCCTGTAACAGTGTCCACAGAGATAGAAAAAAAATTTCAATTTACCAAACTGAAGGATGTATGAAAAATTCATTTGCCACAATTCATTTCTAGAAAGTCCTCTGGGATAAACACCCATAAAGGGGGGAAGGGGTAATGAGTGATAGATAGCTTGCCAGTCTAGGCATAAAGAGCAATGTCTCCTGCCTCTACCAGAGAAATATAAAATCATCTAACTAGGGCTTAGCACCTTGGTGAAGAACAGAGTGGTAATTGGATGCCAAATTCAAAGTAGCACACACTGCTAGTCTGTATGCATCGTCAGTCCTAAGGGGACATTTTGGTGGTCTTCTTAAATAGGGCATAGGGATTAACTTTGCAACTAAGGTGCCTTGTGGCAAATGCCAAATTTTTATTTGTCCTTCATAGTTAGTATCAATAATTCCAACATGCACTTGAGCACTAGAGAGGTTAAACTAGAGTACCAGAAAAAACACCAGCAAAACCTTTGGGGAGAAGATTCCAATCACTGGCATGTACAATTTCCATTTTTATCCCTTTCAGTTAAAAAGTGTAAGTGTTTAATAGCATTCCACAACCAACAATGGATTCTAGAATGAATTTGAATGAATACATAAATACATACTCCACTATTCTAATAAATCACATCCCCATAGAGAAACTGCAAGGTTTAAGACACAGGGACACGATGAGGTGACCTGTTATGGTCCCTGCCTATAGTAAGTGCTTGTCCTTCAGAGCTGTTCAGTAGTCCTTGCTGCTCTGCATGCTTAGGGTTCGGGTCCCACCTATTGTTTCCCAGCAGAGAACTGTCTCCTGCATAAGTTCTGGAGGACAATGGATTGCCTAATGAAAACTTCTTTTACAGAGTAGGCATTTGATAAAAGGAGGTTTCGAATATCTGTCATCTCTAGGTTCCCAATAATTAAATTGATATTCACCTTGCAATTTTCTTGTAAATGGCCTTCATTATTACATTTAAAACAAATCTTGTTTTGCATGGGCTGCACTGAGCCTGCCACACACATGGCCTGATTTACTGCAGCCATAACAAGTGCTCTTTGGGTTTGAGTTCCTATCTCAGTACGTGATTTTTATCATCTGAGAAATATTTAGACCTTGATCTTTAAGTGGCCCAAGAATTCCTTTAAAATCTTGGTTTGCATTATCATAAGCTCAATTAGAATTTTGGCTGCCTCTTTATTACCTATTTGTCTATCTACTGATTTTTGTAATCTGTAAACAAATTCCATGTAGGATTTCTGAAAAATAGAGCTAAAAGACTCCACAAGAGTGTTATAATCTGCAATCTTATTCCATGCCCTGACTGCAGCTTGTGCAGTAAGATTCATTTCCTTTTTTTCCAATGTTCATTTGTCCACTGGGAGAGGCAAAAGCAGCCTCGCCCACTAACTGACTGGGTGAGATATCTCTTAAGAACTTGATCTGCCAAAGCTTAATATTTTCACCTCATATCTTCTCTGTAGGGAGCATGGAAATAGCATGAAGTTCATCCAAACTGTTTTGTTTAAGCCCTTCCTCAAAGCATCACTCAATAGCACTTTGGAAAGAAATGTTTTCGTCTTTGTCACTGGTAGCTGGCAGGTCTGGGTCTGTAGTTGTGGGCAAAGGCAAGGGAGAGTACAGAGGAGCAGAAGTTAGAAAGGGGTTGAGTGAGTCATGTGGCACAGTAGGATGAGGTGGTTGTGGAAAGGAGTCTGACATGACAGGAAGAGGTGGAACAGCAGAGGAGGAAGGGCTAGTGAAAGGATTTCTGTGCATCAGAGGTGGAATAGTAGAGGAAGGAGGGGAGGAGGGGCAGCAATATGGTGTCAGGCCATGCTTACCCCATTCTCTGCTAAGGCTGTGAATAGCTAGGCAAGGACATATTTGCCACAGCGATCTGGGCAAAACGGCTTGCTTTGGCTAGGGGAAAAAAACAAGAACGTCTAGGTTTCAGGCACCGCTGAAAAGGTTTGTGCCTGTGAGGTGGATGAGGAAGGAGAATGTGACATCTGTGATGCAACCCCTTATCAAAGTCCCCTATCCATTCAACTACACAACCTTATTACTCAAACCTCCCCAAAGCCACCCACATTCCTACTTCCTCGCCACTATCTTTTTATTTTATTGTATTTTTATCGGTGGATTAATATTTTATACTTGACAGTAAATACAATAGTTTGTACATGTATAATCTCTCAGTTTTCCACATAGCAATACAACCCCCACTGAGTCCTCTGCCATCATGTTCTAGGACCTGAAAGCCCTCCCCCCAACCCACCCCCAAGTCTTTTACTTTAATGCAATAAACTAACTCCGTTCCATGTTCTGTTCAGTGTTTTCTTTTCTGATTTAGTTTTTCAACTTCTACCTGTGAGTGAGATCATCCCACATCTATCCATCTGTTTCTGACTTATTTCACATAACATGATTTTTTTCAAGCTCCATCCAAGATGGCTTGTCACCATCTTGGTTAAGGTCACAATCACATCTCAAGTAGATATAGAATCAGCCATCAAATGTGTCACCTCAAATTCTTTCTTCTTGACATAGTGACAGGGACTGAAATTAGGGAGCCAGGTATGAATGATATCACTGAACTGCTTCCTGGTCCAATTTATAATATATATATATATGTCTTTTTCTTTTCTTTTTTTTATAAAGAGAGACAGGCAAAGGGGAATGACATCACTTCAGCTTTGTAGTGTAGCTACTTCGTTTAAAAATAAGATTGAGCATGTTTTCCCTCAGCTTAAATCACTGAGTAACTCCACTGCTCACAGCTCACTGAAGCTGTATATTTTTAGATTGAGGGGAAAAGGCAGAGCTAGAGAGAGGAGAGAGAAGAGACACTGCAGCACTGCTCCACCACTTGTGAAGTTTCCTCTGTGTAGATGCTCCTTTGTATGGTTGGTAGCTCAATTCCAGGTCTTCAAGCAGGGAGTGAATTCATCTTTTTTATTTTTATTTTTGCCTCCAGGGTTATTTCTGGGGCTCAGTGCCTGCACCACAAATCCACTGCTCCTGGGGGCCATTTCTCCCATTTTATTGCCCTTGTTGTTGCCCTTATTGTTGTTGTTATTGTTGTTGGATAGGACAGAGAGAAATGGAGAGAGGAGGGGCAGGCAGAGAGGGGGAGAGAAAGATAGACACCTACAGACCTGCTTCACTGCTTGTGAAGTGACCTCCGGCAAGTGGGGAGCTGGGGGCTCCAACTGGGATCCTTAGGCTGGTCCTTGTGCTTTGAACCATGTGTGTTTAACTCACTGTGTTACTGCCCAGCCCCCAGTGAATTAATCTTTAAATATGGTGCTGGGGAATAAACCCAGGACCTCACACTTACATGATACCACTGTGTAGCAATTGTTACAGGCAGTTTTTGTGGTGAAGCAATGCTGTGGTGTCTCTTCTCTCTTTCCCTCTATTTCTCCTCCACCCTTCTGTTTCTATTTAAAATAAAGACTCTGCCAGGAGTGGTGGGGGCTCACAGGTAGAAAGCTAATATATATATGTGTGTGTGTGTGTGTGTGTGTGTGTGTGTGAAGAGTGTATATATTACATGAATATATGTCTTATAATTCCTTTTGCAGAATGTCTTATTTTATTTCATCATTATTTTTAGAAATTTTATTAGTGACTTAATATTGATTAGCAAAACTGTGATGAGAGGTGTATAACAGCATAGCATTCCAGCTTTCAGAGTTCTGTGCCTCATTCCCTCCATTGGAAACATGACTATTATGTCTTATAATTTTTAATAAAAAAAGAAATGGAAACATGCTATGAGGATGGATTTTCCAAGTGTCAGCTGAGTCTCAGCTCTAAGATGTGTTTTCTGTGACTATAAATGATCCCTCCAAGAGCTATTCTGTAGATAACAAAGTTTATTAGAGCTACTGGTGCTCAGCAAAAAGAAACAGCTAGCTCTTGCAATTTGGCCCTTCAGGTTATATTCAGATGAGCTAGGATATCATTCGTGCATCCATTCACTGAACAATAATTGCCCTTTGTCTAACTACTGATATAGATGCTGGAGCCAATGAGACAATACCAGTATGGAAAGAGACTGACTCCCATCTCTGCTAGAGAAAGCCAGACTGAATTTCCCAGTGTGCTTTGCAGTCATGTAGCAACCAAGCTACATTTCCCTTTTTGCCTTACAGGTGTGTGGCTAAGACTGAGAACGAGACAATGGAACTAGGGCAGGAGTGGTTGCGTGTTACCACATCAGGTTCACTGAAGATGTTTATCTGGAAGCTTCCATCTTTCCCTTCTAGAATCTCCCAACTTTTCCCTAATTGGGAAAAGCACTTGCTGCTTGAAAGAAGACATCTGATTCTCCACTGTGTAAAAGCTGAGGCGGAAGAGCTATTTGTTGCAGCAGTGAGTGGACCCTGACACACTTCCTGTGGAAAGCATGCAGAGGAAGTGAGGTAAAGGGCAGGCGACAAGCAAAGATGGACATGGTTGCAGATTAATTACCTCAGGGGAGTGTTCTGCAGAAACACCAGAGCTGGTGAGGTGGACAGGCCTGCCTTGAGGTGCCTGCACTTGCAGAGTAAGGGGCTCATGAGGGCGGAGAGGAGACCGGTGAGTGCTTCTCCAGACTGTTCTGTGTGGCAAGAGATAAACACTTTGCATGCTTCAATCCATCTACTCTCACAGCAGCCCTGCCACGTGAGGATCATTATTATCTTTCTTTTGCAGAAGAAGATAAGGACACTCTGGAATCGCACACCTCTGAAGGGTCGAAGCCTGTGCTCTGCTGAGTGTTGCATTTTTATGTTGCCCTAGGCTGGGGGGTGGGTGAATGATGGGAAGTAGGTCAAGGTGAATAGGGGCTCTCCATCAATCCACTTTTGCCACCTGGAGGCATCCAGTAATATCTGGGCACATTTTTGGGTGGTCTGGTGGATGCCACTAGCATCAATTTGGTAGGAAGCAGGGATCAGCAAACATTTGTAACGTCTGTCTATGCACTTCACACTTCACATATGCATGGGACAGCCCACCGTGACAATGAGGCCTTCCTGCTCCTAGGAGCATACTCTAAATAGACATCCTAGCCTCTTTCCACACCAGAGCTCCTACTCTCATGAGCTCTCTTCCTACTATTTGGTCTCTGTTTATTCTACATTTTGTCCTGCTTTATATCTTACCACCTTTCAGCCACCAAGTTCCAGATGCTACTGCAAAACCATACTGTCCTCCCTGGACAAGATGGCTTCACCAATATGTCCTGGAACCTCACCTATCCAGAGCCATACCCAACTTAGGGAAAGACAGAAACAGCCTGGTCGTATGAATCAACTGGCCCAATATCTATATTTAGCTGAGAAGCAATTACAGAAGTCAGACCTTCCACCTTTTGCACATTAAAGAACTTTGGTCCATACTCCAAGAGGAAAAAAAATATTAGGTGCTGATGACCAGAGGGCTCTGGACCCCAATTTCACTGGGATCTGGAACTTTTGTGATATGGAACCTTAGCTTTTGCACCATTACTGAGAGAGAAGAGATTCTGGAGAACACCCAGGGAAGTCAGGTGTTGTTTCTCTTATCTGAAAGGGGAGAGAAAAAAAGAAAGGACAACTGTGGGGCAATTTCATTCCTAAGTGGAATAGAGAATTGTGAGACTAGGCAGTGTACCAGATTAAGCAGGTAAGGACCTGGGCTTAAATGCAAGGGCTTGAGTTCAAGCCCCTACTTCCCACCTATAGGGCATCTGGTTCATGAGTAGTAAAGCAAGTCTGCAGGTATCTATCTTTCTCTACCTCTTTATATATCCTATTCCTTTCTCAATTTCTCTCTGTCCTATCTAATAAAAAAGTTAGAAAGAAAAAATATCTGCTAGAAGCAGTGGATTTGTAATGCTGGCACTGAGCCCCAACAGTAACCATGGTGGCGAAAGGGGGGGGGGAGAGAGAGAGAGATAGGAGAGAAATAAAACACACAAACTTGAAATTATATATATATAACCCCTAAAGTGTGACCCTAGAACTATGGTGGTTATTGTTGGGGGTGAGGTAGGACACAGAACTTTGGTGGTAGGAGCAGTGTGGAATTACACACCCATTATTTTGTGAATCACTATTAAATCACTAATAACAAAGCCCTTCTCTAGACATCAATAGCACTGGTCATTATCTCCTTGTGGAGAGAAACAAGTAGTACCCACCTAACAGCAGGGCAAGTCAGTCTGGGGTGAGCAAGATACCTCTGTAAATCTGGTAAAGTTGGGATTTTTTTCTGTTTAATTATTTATCATTGCACAGAGACAGAGAGAAATTTAGAGGGATGGGGGAGATAGAGAAAGAGACAGTGAGACACTTGAAGTCCTGCAGCACTACTCATGAATATTTTCTTCTGCAGTTGAGGACCAAGGGCTTAAACCTGGATCCTAGCGCTTAACCAGGTATGCCATTGCTTGGCCCCAAGGCTAGAATTTTAAGTTTTGTTTTTTTTAAGGAAAGTAAAATGGAGCATTGGAGATGTCTGTGGAAGCTGAATGGAAACAGAGCAAGAGCTATGAGGTCGCTATTGTGAAGCCTGTGAGACATTGAGATGTCAGGAGCAAGGAGAGAGGGTGGAGACAGAAAAGGAAAAAAAAAGACAAGTGGGTGGGAATTATCCTTCAGAGCTGGAAGCAACGGCCTTTATCCATTTATTGATGGCTTGCTCAGAGCAGGGGTGGGAGGGGCAGAGCAAAGGCTGATGTCAAGGTTCTGGTTTGATGGCTGGCTGCTGACTGGCTAGCAGGAGACTCACTTACTGGTCAAGGGAAGGAGAGGGCAGTGGAGGAAGATCATGGCGACTCAGATAATTGGATGTATTGGGTGAATGGTCAGATGGCCGCCAGTCTCAGGTCACAGGAAACATTTGGGCTGAGATTTTTTTAAAAGGGATATTGTGGGGGGAGTCGGGCTGTAGCGCAGCGGGTTAAGCGCAGGTGGCGCAAAGCACAAGGACCGGCATAAGGATCCCGGTTCGAACCCTGGCTCCCCACCTGCAGGGGAGTCGCTTCACAGGTGGTGAAGCAGGTCTGCAGGTGTCTATCTTTCTCTCCTCCTCTCTGTCTTCCCCTCCGTCTCTCCATTTCTCTCTGTCCTATCCAACAACGACAACAACAATAAAACAACAAGGGCAACAAAAGGGAATAAATAAATAAGTATTAAAAAAAATAGAGACTGATGTTCTATTTACAAAAAAAAAAAAGGGATATTGTGTTTGGGGGACACACTGGATGGAGATAATTAGAAGCAAAAGACAAGTACCAGGTGATCTCAGCATATGCAACTGAAGCAAATGAACCTGCGAGTAATCACACTGTTAGTCTCTGCAAACTCTGCTGGTTACTGGAGGGAATGTGGAGAGAAGGTGGGAAGAGAGGGAGAGAGTCTCAGTAGAGAGGTGTTGGCCTGGTGCTGCTGGGACTTTGGTGGTGGGTGTGGTGAACAGAAAATTGTGAGTTATAAAAATTGTGTGAGAGATAATATAAATCAATTATATTGTAAGCCAATGTCAAATTGATTAATTATCTTGGTCATCTGAGGAATTGACTCACCTGGTAATGCATCAGACTTCCATGCCTGAGGCTCCTGGTCCCATCCCCAGCACAGTATATGCTGGAGTGGTTATCTGACTCCTCTCTCTTTCCTTCTCTCTGTCTCATGTGAACTCTTTCTCTCTCACATGTAATAAATAAAAACAAATCTTAAACACATAATCTGTGGTGGAATCTTACATGGAGAACCCCTAAGTACAACTCAGATCTCTCAGGAGATGAGAAATGAACCCTAAGAACCTCAATCATAAAAGGTGGAGGAAACTGCCCAGAGAAGGAAGAAATGATTGGGTCAGATGAGAACCTGACTGCCATTCCCTGAGACATCTTATTCCAACGATAGTGAGTTTGGATGTGTGTATGGGGCAAGGAGTTAAATGGAATTCGGAGAACGTGGATGACCCAGAAGATAAAAGATCAAAACAAAGCTGGGTAAAACTCAGGTCCACAAGGGCTGAGAATATAAACAAATGGAGACAGGAGGCAAGTCTGAGGACTGAGAATATGCTGTGAAATGGAGCAGAATCAGAGTTCTCACTGGAGCAGAAAGGGTCAAGAGCATTTGGAGAGGGTCAGAACACCCACGCCTTATTTGTATGCTGTGAAAAATGGTCTAAGATGTGGGAAAGAGAAGCGGCCGTGTGAGAAAACCCTGGAGAAGCCTATAGGAAGGCAGGATGTGGAGCAAACGGAACTGGCCAAGGATGGAAAGGGAGAGTGGGTGGGCGGTGACACACCTGGTTGAGCACATATATTACAAGACATGAGGAGGTGGGTTCAAACCACTGCAGGAGGAAAGCTTTACAAGCAGTAAAACAGTATTGCAATTTCTCTCTCTCCTCTCCCTCTCCCAATCTCTTCCTCCCTCCCTCCCTCCCTCCCTCCCTCCCTCCCTCCCTTCCTTCCTTCCTTCCTTCCTTCCTTCCTTCCTTCCTTCCTTCCTTCCTTCCTTCCTTCCTTTTGTGAGGTTAGAGAAAAGCCCAGAATACTGAGAACAACTGTTAACCTGAAACCAACTGTTCCTTGTTCTGCATAAATATTTCCACCTGTACCCACCCTGTGATAACTATAAAAAGGTGGGATGAGAAATGATCGGGATCACAGACTTTCCTTTTGCTTGGAAGAGTGTCGGCGGCCCAAGCTTAAGCTTGATAATAAAGGCTCTTGCTATTGCATGTGATTCTGGTCTTTGCATGAGATCGGGACTTGAACTTCTGGACATAACTCTTTCTTTCTTTCTTTCTTTCTTTCTTTCTTTCTTTCTTTCTTTCTTTCTCTCTCTCTCCCTTTCTTTCTTCCTTCCTTTCTTTCTTTCTTTCTTTCTTTCTTTCTTTCTTTCTTCCTTTCTTTCTTTCCTTCTTTCTTTTCTTTCTCATACTGATTCACTACTCTTATGCCCTTCTCCACGTAAATCCCAGATCCTGAACTGACAGTAAGCTTTCGTTTTTCTTCTCCTCTCTTCCCCCCTCCTTTCCTCTCTCTCCTTTCCTTCCTTCCTTTCTTCTCTCCCTTTTTTTTCTTTCCTTTTCAGTGCCTTCATAAAAAAACCATCATTCTGGCAGCCATTTCTCCTTTTTTTTTTTTTTAAATAGAGACAGTAGGAAATAAAGAGTGAGGAAGGAGAGAGGGAGAGGGGAGGAAGGGAAAGAGAGAGAGAGAAGGGAGAGGAGAGAGAGCTGCAGCACTGCTCCACCTTGTGAAGCTCCCCCCACCCAGCCTTGAACCTGGGTTCTTGAGCACTGTAACATGTTAACATGTGCTCTCTACTTAGTGCTACACTGCCCACCCTCTGAGACTTTTTTTCCTGAGACATGAGTCTGTCATCTCAGGCCACGCACACCTGACCATGCTCCCCATGCCCTTTCTCCAACCCTGGCCTCCCAAACCACTGGCCTTTCTGCAGAGAGCACCAAGCACAGACACACAGGCGGCGAGAATGTTCTGGGAAAGGCAGAAGCCACAGTCAGTGACTACTCAAATTTTCTCCCCCAAAAGACTTTCAGTGTCTGTCTAGTTAGAAGGAAATGCCTCCCAAGCAACATGTAGAAAGAAGCCTCAAGTGTTGCCTATGAACCTGGTTCCCTTAGGTGGACATGGGCAGCAGACGGCAGTCCCCAGCCAGGTCCCCCGGGACTGTCCCTGATCTGGGTAAATGTCCCAGGGCTCCAGGGAGCTTGGCTCCAAAGACCCTGTTCCAATCTGTCCCCACAGATGCTCGTGTGGTCCCAGGGACCCTGGGATGTTTTCACTAAAACTTGGACCTTTCACAGGAACAAAACAAAACAAGAGACTCAGAATTAGTGTCCCTGTAAGGCAAATGTCAGACAAGAGTGGAGTGTGAGTTATAGGGCAGCCAGGGGCTGAGGGACCCTATAAGTCAGCCCCTTGTCTGCCTCCAGTCACCAGGTGTGCAGCTCTGAGCTCCTTATAGGAGACCCGCTGGCCTGTCAGACCTTCTCACAGGGTTCCATCTTCTCCCCACTCTGAATGCCTGGCTTCCATCAGCAGAGGCTAACCCCTTCAGACCTGCTCTATTCTTCATCCAAGACCAGCCTCATACAGTCACATCTGCCTCTAAAGCTCTTTCAGGTGGCTTAGTGGGTGGAGCACAGGACTTCATTCCTGAGGTCCAGAGTTCAATCCCCAGTCCGGCGTATGTCAGCACTGAGTGGTGCTCTTTTCTCTCTGTGTGTCATAAAAATAAACATAAAGAGGTGTGTGTGGGGGGAGCTGGGAAGGCTGCACAATGGTTCTGCAAAAGACTTTCATACCAGAGGTTTGAAGGATCCGGGTTCAAATCCCCAGTTGGCCCTTGAGAGCACTTGTTTGGTGCTGGCTGTGCAGCAGGTGTGGTGGCTGCTATTAGAATCACACACAGCACCTGTTACAGACCTGAGGCAGTTCCAGCAGAGGGCTGCCAGACTTCAGAAAGAAAAACACGACATGCACTTTACACGGGACATAGTTATAGTAGAGTTGTTAACTATTCACCTGAGATTCTTTTATTAAAATTTTTTATTAGTGACTTAATAGTGATGAACAAGATTGTAAGATAATAGGGGCACAATGCCACACAGTTCCCACCACCAGAGTTCCCTGTCCTATCCCCTCCATTGGAAGCTTTCCTGTTCTTTATCCCTCTGGGAATATGGACCCAAATTCTTTATGGGGAGCAGAAGGTGGGAGTTCTGGCTTCTGTAATTTCTTCTCTGCTATAGGTGTTGGTAGGTGGATCCATATCCCCCAGCCTGTTTATGTCTTTCCCTAGTGGGGCAGGGCTCTGGGGAGGTGGGGTTCCAGGAAACATTGGTGAGGTCGTCTGCCCAGGGAAGTCAGGATGGCATCATAGTAACATCTGTAACCTGGTGGCTGAAAGGTGGCAAGATATAAAGCAGGATAAATTGTTTAATAAGCAAGAATCCAAAGGTAGGAATAGAGCAGATGAAATTAGGGGTCTTTGTGTGGAAAGAAGCTAGGAAGTCTGTTTCAGGTATGTTCAAAGGAGCCCGTGACTTTAGTAATTTCTGCCTAAACCTGTTAACTAACATGCAGGTGGGCTAAAAACATGGTTTGGGAAGATAGTGACAGAGTTTAGAATAGGGATAGAAAGTTGAGATTCTTTTTTTTAAAAAAAAGATTTATTTGTAGGTTTAATGAGAAAGGGATCTGTCCTGTAGGCTAGCATACGACACACTTACAGCCAAGAGCTGTTCACTATCTATCTGAATCACTTCATGAGAAAGAGGAGAGAGATAGAGAGGAAGAGGCATAGTACCACTCTGATATATGCAGTGCTGGGTATTGAAGTCAGAACCACACGCACAAGTCCTGTGCTCTCTGCACTGAGCCCCGTAGCAGCTGTCCATCTGAAAAGTCTCACTTAATGGGGTGCTCTGCATTTTATTTGGTTCTCTGTTTGCATCACCCCAGCACTGGCTTGGCTAACGTGCTCTCATCTGTGAACATACTTAGTCTGACCTAGGGTGAGATGGTCCGGGACTGCCTACACTGTGAGCTTTTAGAGTCGGTGCCTCTTCTTTCCTTACCTGGTGTAAGTGTTATTTGATGGTTTGAGTTGAATGTTTAGCCATCACTTCTCTATTTCTCCTTCCGCACCCAGTTGGAAGGGTCAGTCTCCTCCTCCTGCATATTTATTTCATCAGTGGGTCATTGGCTTTTCAGTCTTGAGTTAAAGGGACCATCTCAGCCTCCCGTTTATCTTCCTTTCCAGCCGACCAGAATTACTCATCTAAATCTCTAATGGTTGTTTGAGCTGCCCCCGTATTAAAATTGGGGTTGACCTGAACGTTTGCTAGTCATGTTCTGATTTAATTAAGATACACTTGGTTTGGTTCACAGTCACTTATAAATTTTAATTAAACCAGATATATATTAAATGGAGTTATTTTTATAGGAGCCAGTGCATTTGATAAGAAATGTAATTATCTGTGTTTGAAATGCTATGGTTTTAAATTTTGAAATCCTGACTTTAAAAGGGAAGGAAATTTAGGTCAGTAGTAGCCTTGAATAAGCAAAGAGGAGTGAAGGCGTTTCTGATTTTGATTTCAACTTACATTAATCCCCATCTGTGATCAGAAAATGGGCATTTGTTCATTGCTTTGCACTGAAGGTCTGTTTAGTACCAGAAACTCAATGGATTCATACCTGGACTCTTGTGTCTTGCTTTTGTTTTCAGAGGTGTCCTCAGGAGTTAAACTACCTGTTTGATTATGAGTGAATTACCTTTTCCCTAAGGGGATTGAAACATTTTTATTCAGAAGACAAAAGAAGTTTTATATATGATGATGAATTTATCTTTAATGAGCAAGACAGGGAGAGAGAGAGATATCATAGCATTGCTCAGCTCTGGCATATGGTGGTGCTGGGTATTGAACCTGGGAACTCTGGAGCCCTGGGCATGTGGTGGTATTACAGAGTCCTCTAAACTGATTTTTAATGTTCATTTACATGTATGAGACAAGAATCATAGATGACATACAACTAAGATAGAGAATAAACACAGCTCTGTTGTCTGACAGTGCTTGTGACTGAACCTGGGGTCTCAGGTTTGAAAAATCTGTGTTCAGCCACTGAGCTATGCCCATGGCCCTAAGAAATTTTTTGCTTGTTTTTGCTGTCAGTGAAGGCTGTCTTCTTAGGGATATAAAAGAAGCCTATAAGTTAGGAAAGCGCACTGAAGTAGATTGTACCTCCACCCTGCCACCACCAGTTCCAGATGTTGAAGTCCTAATGCCCAAATGTCACTGCATTTGGAGAGAAGACTTTTGGGAGGTAACTAAAGTGAAGTGGTGGGTAATGTACACTTACGATCAGAGCAGTACAATATGTAATAATAGCCCAAACTTGGAAGCAACCTGAGTCCAACAACAGATGAGTGGTTGTGAAAGTTGTGGTCTAGATACACAATGGAATACCACTCAGCTATGAAGAATGATGAAGTCACTTTCTTCACCTTTATCTTGGACGGAATTTGAAAAAAAAAATCACATTAGATGAGATAATCAAAAAAAAAAAAAAAAAAACAGGAGTCCGGTGGTAGCACAGTGGGTTAATCACAAGTGGCGGAGCAAAGCGAAAGGACCAGCATAAGGATCTGGGTTCAAGCCCCCGGCTCCCCACCTGCAGGAGCACAAGCTGACTTGTGCCACATTTAAATTTCTTTTAAACCATTTTTTCAAGGGACTAATGCCTTGTAGTACTGTGGTGGACACACGAATATGATTTCACATCTCCTTGTGACAGATGTTTGCAAAATGCTCTCCTAGGACCTTTTCCTCCCTTTGCTTTGCTGTAGCACACACCTGGCCCAAGTTCCACTTGGTAATTCCCCTTTCTATACTTGTTTCTCCAGTTTCTATAAGTAAGATCACCCAGTATTTATATTTTGCTGCTTTTTAAAAATTTTATTTATTTTCCCTTTTGTTGCCCTTGTTTTTTTTATTGTTGTTGTAGTTATTATTGTTGTTGTTATTGATGTCAGTGGATAGGACAGAGAGAAATGGAGAGAGGAGGGGAAAACAGAGGGGAAAGAAAGACAGACACCTGCAGACCTGCTTCACTGCTTGTAAAGCGACTCCCCTGCAGGTGGGGAGCCGAACTGGGATCCTTGTGCTCTGTGCCACGTGCGCTTAACCTGCTGCACCACCACCTGACTCCCTAGTGTTTCCTTTTATAAATAAAATTTTTTTTTAAAGATTGGATTAAAATTGGAAAAGATAAAAAAGGAAGAGTTATATGAACTTTCTCCCCCTTCTCTCTCTCTCTCTCTCTCTCCCTCTCAGAACATGCACCAAGGAAATACCTTCTGAGCACATAGTCGCAGTGAGGCTGTCAGCTCCTATTCAGGAAGACAGCCCTCATCAGAATCCAACCTTGCCAACAATTAAGAGTTTGAACTTCCAGCCTCTAGAACATTGAGAAATCCATTTCCGTTGAAGTCACCCAGCCGGTGGCACTTTGTTCCGGTAGTCAAAGTAGACAGAGTAGACACAGTAAGTTCCAGCCTAGCCTTTTAGAACATGTAGGATTTCTGTGGGCGCCTGCATTCTCCCTGGGAGCTTTGGGTAGTTTACCTCCTGCTGTCAGAGCTGCCACCCAGTCAGTCTCTCCCTGCTCCTGAGCACAGTCCGGACCTCTTGTGTCATGTCCAAGGCAGAGCCACCAGCCTGTCCTTGGACTGACTCGTGACCTTGACCTGGTCACGTCACATCCTGATTGACTGAGACACATGTGACTTACGCACCAAGCTCATCCCTGCAACGATAAACGCAGAATTCAGTTTAGGCCCATGTCACCAGGGAGAACTTTTCCATTAGAGGAAGTACTAATCCTCCCCCCCCCTTCATGTCCCATTTAGTCTCACAAAGTCCACGGGTTTCAAAAAGAGTGAAAAAAAATATCTCCAGTTCAGTTAAATATTTGATGTCACTCTGACACAGCTGAGTCTAGTTGGCCCTAAAAGTATGTTTCACGTCTTTCCCTCCGAGTCTCACCTTCTGTACCTCTTTGATGCACTAAAAATGCTCTCTGTGGATCAATGCCAAGCACCCGGCTTGCAGACATAGAGCTGTGACAGGAAATCAATGTGCGGTGTGGACAGTTGAAGAGAACCTTAAATAATGTCTTGGGAGGAACTGCGTTCCACACTCCCGACTCCTGGCAGATGGAAGTGCCTGGCAGGGTCCTGCCTAGCTGCATATACCTTCATTCTTACGCTGCAGATTCAGCTCAGACAGCAGATAAAAACTACAGGCAACACCACCCTCCAGAACATCTGGATTCACAGATGATTTTGGCGCTTTCTCCCACCTCTCATTCCTGTGGTGAGACTATTTAGAATGTATTGAACTTGGCACTTCGCTCAAGTCTTGCTGAGATCTGAAGTATCTTTCTAATAATAACAATAAAAGAACGTTTCTGCGTTTTTTTTACTTGCTGGCAGTTCCTAGCGCCAAGAATCTAAGAAGATGCTGTTACTGGAAAGAATGAGAAGCCACTTCTTTCTCCAGGTGCCAGACGAGGACAGAGATAAGAAGCCTTTCTTTGTCAGTTTTTTGCTCCAGCTGAAAACTTTACAAATTTCCCAGCTGTCAAACGTCTGTAGATTTTAGGAGGCAGAACATTCCTGTGGATGCTGATTTGTGTCCAGTGCCTCAGCTTTGCAATACTCTAGCCTTTAGGAAAACTGAACTGTTTCCAGAGCCAAATTTACAATAAGACAAAAACTTCTTAGGCTCCAGAAACTGGGCAAAGATAGGCAAGTCTTGGAGGGCATTCTTGACACACCAGTTTGTGTGGTTGTACTTGTTAAAGCAGATGAGATAATCAATTCAAGGCATGTCAGAGGGCACTGATGTAGTGCTACAACACTAACCCTGGGGACGGCTCTGCTAAGTGAGGGCTTGCAGCTGTGACTTGCAGGAATCTGCCACAAGGACCCAGTTCATCAGCATCGGTAGTGAAACTAACTAAAAACCTTAGCAAGTAAGCTCTGGTGTTGATGCGCTTGTTCAGAAGATGAGACGGCCACATGGCAGGTAAAGAAAACAAAATGAAACAGGAGATTTTGCACTTCTAACAGCTGAGCTCTTGAAAGTGGGTCTTCCAGAGCTTTCCTCATCATATATCATAACTTCTGGCTTATCTTCTCTGGGTTTCTGACGGCTCCACTTCTCCACTCCTCTCAGGCTCGATCTGATGGTGGCATTGGTGTCTTTCGCAGAATATGCAAGCTTCCTGAATGTTCCAGAGGTCTCGTGGTGCTCAGGTAGAGGGAAGAGGAGAAGGTCTGGATGACTGGTCCTTCACTGCACTAAACTCAGACATGCTCCATCTTTAACATTTTTTTAATTGGATAGAACAGAGAGAAACAGAGACAAGGGATAGAAAGGGAGAGAGAAAGATAAGACACCTGCAGACTCGATTCACCATTTGTGAAGAGTCCCATCTGCATAGGCACCAACACCCTCTGCCTGACTGAGCACTAGAGGGAGATGTGAAAGGTGACTTTGGGAACACTGCTTTATTTATGGTGGGCACAAGGAATCATGCATGGCACATGAACATAATCAGCATATGGCTGACCCCAACCTGATGTCAAGAACATACAACAGATGTACACAGACTCACGAGAGATGGTGGGTATGGGAAGCTTCTTAAACCAGTGTCCCGAGGAAATAGTTGTCTTTTCCTGCTCATTCTTCGTCTTCTCTGTCTTCTTCTGTCAACAGGAGATACCATTTTCCCAGGACCCACATGTGTTGTAGCTAAATGCATAGGGAACTAAGTTTAAGGGCTCCTGCCACATGTCTAGCTAGGCTTTTTCTCTTGTTTTCCCATTGTGGTTTTTTATATACCTATTAAGCCTTCTGTTATGTGAAACCTCACAATAAAAGCCCAACAGATGTTTTTATTTTATACTGTATGTGACAAAGCAAGGAGAAACATTTGTTTCTGAAGGAGGAGAATGAGTAGACCCCATTGTAGAAACACCCCCATTCTCCCAGAGTCTACTGCTCACAGTGTCACAGGGATTATTAAAAAGCAAACTCTCAAATGTCTCTCTCTGTCAGTTGAATACTTTTGTGTATGTGTGCTGTCACCATTTCATTTCATCAAAAAAATAATTACTTAATTTGGGACAGAGAGGTTGAGAGGGAGGAGGGGGATAGAAAGAAGGAGAGAGGGAGAGAGAGAACTGTAGCCCTGCTTCATCACTTATGAAGCTTTCCCCCCTGCAGGTGGGGACCAGGGGTTTGAATCTGGGTACCCTACAGTCTGTAATGTATGTTCTCAACTAGGTGTGCCATGGCCCAGTCCATGCTTTTAGGAAGAGATAAAAACCAGGCACTTTAATGTATATTTAGAAGATAAAACCATCTAGATGTGGTTCATCTATACAGATACTTATGAAAGCTATAGTTAAATATCTATAGTTAATTTTTAAAATACACTCATATTTAAACACAGGTTGACAGGGCTGGAGAGAGAGTTCATTAGCTGGGGTAGAGGTATGTCAGTGATGGAGCTCCATTGCCATGTTGTCTCTCCCTCTCTCTGCCTCATTCATTCTCTCTACTGAATAATCTACTGAATAAATAAGTGACATGTGTGAGGTCCCACCTCCACACACACACAAAAATGGAGATAGGGTCTAAAGAATCTTTATTAATCAATTCCAAATGAATATATTTACATCAGATGTATTATTTTTACATGTTTCATACACATGTATACAATCTTATATTATTTAGATCCAAAGATTCACTTATTCATCAAAAAGGAAGAGGGACAATTAGAACATCACTCTGGCATATGCGCTGCTGGGGATCAAACTCAGAGCTTGACTGTTGAAATCCTTCCCTCTAGCCTCCGCGTCCACTTTTTATATTTATTTAAAAGGGATCAGTACTGCAAGGCTTAAGTACTCCAGTGTATTCAAAGGGAACAGTACTTCAGTGCCTCAGGAGTTGCTGGAAGAATGGCAGAAGTGTCCCATTAGCTCAGAACTCTCTGGCTAGTGCCCCTAAGCTGTTCCTTTCTGGTGAATCTGCCTGGCTGTCTGTGCTTCTCTGGATTGAGTTATATTCTTACCTGGGCCACAGCCAGAGGGTCTCATGTCTGTCCTGAGAGAGTGCCTTCCCTGGTGGGCAGCTCAGGGGACCATAAAGGACCATCCCCAAGGCATCCTGGGACCCTCCACGTAATTCATAAAATGAGTGCTGGGTATACAGACAAGCATCATGAGTCCATTAGCTTTTTCTCCTCCACACCTCACATTTCAGAGTCTTGCAGTGGGAATGGCACAGTTGTTACCTGAACAACTGGAATTCTTGGCAACACGAGTCAGAGAACTTACCTGTGACTCCTTCTGGAATGTCTGTGGATTTCAGCGCTCAGTACTTAGGCCCATGTCCAAGTCACTTAGCTTTATGACTTGTGACTGTGGGCCCCTCTTGACAGGGAAGGCTGTAGTTGTCTCCCCCCCACCAGGGTTGAACATTACCTTTGTTTTATTTTGTTATGCTGTTTGATACATTTTACTCTTAAAAGTTTGCATGCGGCTGGTGGGGGGAGGGGGCTGGACAGAAGTGCACTCTCTAGAGAGCACATGTGGCCTTGGGCAGGCGTTAGTATTCAGATCCTGGGCCCCATCTACAGGGGGAAACTTTGTAAGTGATGAAGCAGTGCCTCTATCATCTATCTATCTATCTATCTATCTATCATCTACCTACTATCTACCTATCAATCATCTACCTATTATCTCTCTATCATCTACCTACTATCTACCTATCAATCATCTACCTATTATCTATCAATCATCTACCTATTATCTACCTATCTTTCACCTATCATCTATCTATCTATCTATCTATCATCTGCCATCTATCTATATCATCTACCATTTATCACCTATCATCCATCTATCTACTTCTTCTTCTAGCATTTGCCCTTCTTCCGTAGCCAGTCAACAGCGTCAGGTTGAGCCTGATGTAAAGTTTCGAGACCTCCTTTGAATCTGGAGAGGTGGCAGTCGTTGACTATGTGGGTCATAGTCTGTCTGGAGCTGCAGGGGCAGTTTGGGTCATCTCTGGCTCCCCAGCGATGGAACATAGCGGCGCATAGGCCATGGCCTGTTCGATAGCGGTTGAGGAGGGCCCAATCATAACGTGCTAGGTCAAAGCCGGGTTGACGCTTGCAGGGGTCTGTGATGAGGTGTTTGTTCTTTACCTCAGCTGACTGCCAACTCTGTTTCCAAGAGACTGGAACAGAGAAGTTCAGTGTAGGCATCGGGGACCAGATCTATCTACCTATCTATCTATCATCTGTCATCTATATCTCTGTATCATCTATCTTCCTACCTATCATCATTGATCTTCTCCTTCCCTCTTGATTAAATACATATGCTTTAAAAAAGAAAAAAGTTTGAATGGGGTCTCTTGGCAAACTTCAAGTGGTTGTATGCAACCTGATTCCTTGCTATTTTTTTTTTTTATGAACTGGGTTGAAGCTAGAAAGGCTTTGACTTCTTAACCATATTGTCTAAAAATTGAATCCCACAAGATCTGTTGGTGGTAACGTGTTTTTACCTTTGAATACTTTTGGCTTATGCATCCCCTCTCATGATATTTGTCTTTAGAGACATGATCTGAACTGGAGCGCTAGGACGATGAGATCATGCAAAAATGTTGGACTGTTAGCCCAGTGCTCTGGAGGCCTTGTCATGAATCTAATTTGGGCACCACAGAGCAGGTGCTATGACAATAAAGAATGCTGGTGCTGTGGTGTCTCTTTTTCTGCCTCTCTCTCTTTCTCTTTTTATCAGATCCCTGCTCTGATCTTGGCTTGTGGTGGTGCCAGGAATTGAACTGGGGCCCCTGGAGCCTCAGGTATGAAAGTCTTCTGAATAACCATTATGCTATCTCCCCAGACCCCTCTCTGCCTCTCAATTTGCATGAAAATGTGTCCTGGACTAGTGAAACAGTGCATCTGTGGGGCCCTGATTCAACCAACCAATCAAACTGTGATCTTTCCAGATCAGTTGCCCAGGATGATAATCTGAAGGAATCCGAGGCCTCTGCCAGCACCACCAGCATTCCTACCCTGACACAAGAAACAGCTCCAAAGGCCCCTCCCATAGAAAGCAAAATCAATAAGGAATTTCTCTGGGCCTCGTGCCTCTGGTGGTGAGAAGGGCAATCTACCTCATCCAGACCTGGGAGGCTGCGTGCCCCAGGTCAAAGGCAGACAGGGCACACCCAGTCCTCAAGAAAGATGGGCTGGTCAGAGAGAAGCAGAAGAAACGGACGCACAAGTGCCAGGAGGCATTTTTCACGGGCGTTTCACCTCATCCACCCAGGCCCTTTGGCATACGGGTGTGCTGCTGGTAGAACCATGGTTCTATTTACAGACTGACAGCGTGGGCGATTTTTCAGGGTGAAGGGGGCTTGCGGGTGCTGGTGTGTGGAGATCCATCCCATGCCCTCCTCCCCCTGCCTCCCCAGATGGGAGAGGGTGTTGCTGAAATTGGAAGTAAGTGATGGAGCCTGGGAAGAGAATTCCTTCTGTGCTTTCAAAATAGGGCTGGCCATAGTCATCATCTATCATTTTTCCCTTCTTCTTCTTCTTCTTCTTCTTTTTTTTTTCTTGCTTTCAAAGCTTTGCCACTGAAAGTGAGCTGATTTAGTGGAGCTTGAGGAAACGGTAGCTACATCAAGTTGCTAAGTGGTTTGTGGTTGAGACACTGTTGGTTGAGGAATTTTGCAGACAAAGCTCTCCATTCTGCTCTTGCAATGAGTGGAAAATTCTTTGGTCCTCAAACATATGTATATATATTTAAATCCTTTTCCTGAAGGGTCCATCCAAATAAATGAACCCTAGTGCCTCAAGCTTTTTTTGTTTTTTTTTGACAGCAGGGAACAATATTCCTTTTCTCAACTAGCCCACAGCCCCATTTTCTTTCTTACTTACCTCTTTACCAGTAGGTGATGAAACACAGATGGAAGAAGATTTCCAATTATATCAAGATGATGAAGCCACGGGAAAGTTCTAGAAACAGTCCTTGCTCCATTAATAGAATTAACGGTCCCATTGTGTCACTTAACCAGTCTGAGGAGCGTGAAATGGCCCTATAAATAATGTCACATCTGGGCAAACAGTTTACAAGGTGTTTCCCACATAGAAGCAGGTCTCTCTCCAGCTTTGTTAATGGCTGCCTTCCTGGGACTGTCCCTCCTTCTCCTGAGAGAACCCTGTGTTGACTTCTTGTGGAAACCCTTATTCTGCCCTGCTAGGAGTCAAGTGCAGGAGAGGGTTTGGGGTGGGGTTGGGGGACTGTACCTCTCAACACCAGTTGGTGCTAAGATTCTGTGAGCCAAGGCTCAGCAAATGCCAGAGTGGTGGGTTTCTTTTGTTCTTCTAGCTGACTTCCCTAACTTAACCCTTTTGCCAGCAATTTAGTTTTGCTTTGTTGGCAAAGTGTTAGTGCTTGTGTGTGAAAGGTGTCCGCAGCCTCCCAGTTTCCAGACTCTTCTCTGTGTACCCCCATGAGATGATGTCATGCAGAGGCTGGATGTGTAGACAGAAAGTATTTTTATTTTTATTTTTGCCTCTGTGGTTGTCACTGGAATTTGGTGCTGGCACTACAAATTCATTGCTCATGGTGGTCATTTTTTTCCATTTTATTGGATGGAGCAGAGAGAAATTAAGAAAGGAGGGGGGGAGATAGGGAGAGAGGAGGATAGAGACCTGCAGACTTGCTTTACAGCTTGTGAAGTATCCCCCATGTAGGTAGGGAACAAGGGCTCGAACCTGGGTCTTTGCGCTTTGTACTGTGTGCACTTAACCCCATGTACCACAGCCCCACCCTAGACAGGAAGTGATCTTTAGAGAATCACAACCATGCTAATCCCTAAAACAGGCTCCTCTGTAGGTACTTGCATCCAAACCTTGATGCTGGATTTGTGACTTATTTCCTCCATTCCTTCCTTCTTCCCTTCCTTCCTTCCTTTCTTCCTTCCTTCTTTCTTTCCTCCCTCCCTCCCTCCCTTCCTTTTTTCCTTTTTTATTGGGGGATTATTGGTTTAGACTAAGTACAGTTGTTGACACATGAGTAAAATTTCCCATCTCACCATAAGTATCTGCAAAACACTCACCCCCAGCCTAGGCCCCTCTCCACCATTGTGCTCCAAGACTTGAAAGCCCACCCAGTCCCGTGCTCTTCAGAGTCCCTTGTTTTGGTGGATTACATCACACCCTGTCCAAGTTCTGCTTTGTGTTTCCCTTCTGTTCGTATTTCTCATCTTCTGTCCATGAGGGAGATGATCCTATATTCTTTCTTTTCTTCTTGGTTGATCTCACTTCACAGGATTCCATCAAGTTCTATCCAAGATGAGGTGAAGAAGGTGACTTCATCATTCTTAAAAAGAGACCACAACACAATTTCATTAAAAAAATACTATTCAACTGGTTTAATAGTGTACACTTTAATTTCCTCCCAAGCCTAGACATAATAGTTCATTAGAGAAATATGTGCTTGAATTTCATGAAAATTGATACCTCTGACTTAAGGAAATATTTATGAAATTATTTGAATTCTAGCTAGCAGATTATTAATATCTGTAGTAATTCATGTGTTTGCTCTTGATTTCATATTTGTCTCTTGTTTCCTTTTAGACACTATTTATGGAGGGTCCCTTTTATATTTATTTATTTTCCTCCTGGGTTATTATTGGCACTACAAACCCACTGCTCCTGGTGGCAATTTCTTAAATTTTTCTGGATAGGAAAGAGAGAACTTGAGAGAGGAAGGGGAGACAGAAAGGGAGAAAGACAGACACACAGACAGCTAGAGGTCTGCTTCACTGCTCCTGAAGTATTCCCCCTGAAGGTGGGGAGCTGGAGCTTGAATCCAGATCTTTGTGGGGGCCCTTGAGCTTAGTACTATGTGAATTTAACTGGGTGCACCACCACCTGGCCCCTGGGGAGCCCCTTTTATAGCTAAAACTATTGAAAGTGTTACAGACCTGCTGCAGAGAAAAGGAAAAGGTAGTCTAGAACATTAATACACCCTTGATCTGTATGAGGAAAAGGTAGTCTAGAACATTAATACAACCTTGATGTGTATGAGCAGCCTAAGGATACTGATGGAGGGGGCTTGTCAGAGGGATTGGGGGAACAATGGAAGGAGATAGGGTTTTGGAGGCGGTGACATGTGCTGTTACGTATCTTGGAGATATTAAGTTGTACTCCTTGAGGACATTGTCAAATATTTCCCCAGTAAATAAAAAAACAAAACAAACAAACAAACACCTGAGAGACCAAATTGAAGCTTCCTTCAGTGTAGTAGAGACTATTGAAAAGCACCATGTGGCTCTATTTAGGGTCAAACAAGTGAAAGATTTATTCACAAAAACCACTGTGAAGCTAAGTGAGGGGAAAAGTCTAGTTAAGGGAACTGGTGGACGGGGAGAGAGCCCTGAAGGAGCTAATCCAGTCAAGAGCTGCAGCTGTGCAAGGTCCTTGCTTATATCATCCCTGGCACCCACATTCCCCTGTGAGTGTGCCCCATAGTCAGGCTGACTTCATTCATATGCTAGTTGTCCCGAATTCCTTCTGCAATTGGAGTGCTTCAGCACAACAGAGGCTGTGAGGGGAAAAGGGAAGGTATCTGCCCCCCCCCCCATCCTAAGTGTCCACACATAATCTCTACAATGAATTGAGAGAGCATGATTATTCAAGTATATTAAACTTTATTGAAAAAGAAACATGTTAGGGTATGAGAGAGAGAGAAATATGAGATAAGATAAATAAACTTACATTATGATAGTCACCAGTAAGAGGCTGAGCCCCCTCAGATCCCAGGTTTTAAACCCAAACCCCGCCTACACCTTCTAAGCCACACCTGTAACCACTCCCATTTCTGGGCGGTATCTTGTCTCCCTCAACAAGGCCAGGTTTGAACCTGTTTCTCTCACATGGCGAGGCAGCTGCATTATCCAGGTGAGTCGTTGTGCCGGCCCTGGAATGGCATTCCTCTCCCGAAGAGCCCAACCATTTCTTGCCTCATTTGCATTGGTGTGGGTCTTTGTTATGGTGACACATACACACACACACACACACACACACACACACACACACACACACACACACACACACTCACACACTCACACACACTAATACCCAGGAGCATGTGTTGATTAGCAAAGCACAACTCAGAGATTCCAAAGACAACAAGAGAGAGCATTCCACACCCCTTAGATTCTAGGCTCTGGCAGGCGTTTCACATGGTTTCATTAAATTCAGACCCAGAAGCTCAGGAATGTAGTCTCACTAGTCAGAAGGTTATTTCCAAGGTACCTTTTGTTCTGCATTCAAATCATCTCAAATAACTGTGCTATTTATGATTTTGCTACAATGCCGTCCCGTGGTTTCAGCTTGGGCTCTCTCTTGTATTCAGCACCAAACTAATTGCAAATCAGGTTTCGGCATCTCAAGGATGGGAAATATTTTCTGCTGTCACTTGGGCTCAGGCAGAATAACAAGATAACAATTCCTCGGCCTCTGCAGCACTCTGCATTATTAAACAGGGTGTTGTTGGTTGAGGAGAGAGGAGAGAAGAGACAGGAGAGAGCGAGAGGAGAGAGGAGAGATTGAGAGGAGAGAGGAGAGAGTGAGAGGAAAGAGGAGATTGGAGAGGTAGGACATGTGGGTGGTGTGGTGGCTGCAGGAAAAGGTGGTGAATAAGGACAGACACCCTGGGCTCTGATACAAAGGCTGCCAGGTGTCTCAAGTTGCCCAGACTGGGGGTTTCCTGCCTCAGCGTCGAAGTTAATGAGGCTGTGACTTTGGGATTGTGCTGTTTGTGAAAGCTGGGTATTAGGATATTTGTTTCTTATACTTTAACATGGTTGAAAATGCCCAGGAATGATTGCAATATGTGTGGCTGTTCAAGGACAGCTGTTTCTAGGTGGCCTTAGCAGGCTGTCTGAAAAAAAAAAAAAAAAAAGCCCATGTTCAACACATATTTTATGCCGTGGGTAATGAGAGTTGCATGGATATGGGGCTCAGAGCTTCTTCTCAGGTTGACCTGAGCAAAGCATGTACTGGGGTGTCCTTTGAGGGGAACCTGATGGGGAGGGGGATTCGTAGGGGATCTGTAACCTACATAGGTACCACTGGGAGGGACAAGTAAGCCTTTACTGAATTCTTGCTGTACAATGTCACTGTCATCGTATTTATTTATTTATTTATTTATTTGATTGATTGATTGACTGATTGTGGAAATGTTTTTACAAGGCTGTTGCCTCTGGGGAGTGAGAGAAAGGTATGAAGGGCTGAGCACCTCCTTCCCAACCCTGCTTACTTTACTAATCTTGTCCAAGGAGTCCCAGATCCAATTCCCTACAGCATTATCAACCAGAGCTGATCAGCGCTCTGGTAAATAAATAAATAAATAAATAAATAAATTCTATCTAAGGGTTGCTTTCTTGTCAGGTTCTAAATGATTTTATGTTTTACTTTTTAAATTCAGTTCTTGGTACTGTACATTTGTGACACTATCACTTCCAGGTCAATGTTTTCCTTAGTTTTTATTTAAGTAAGGAGAGAGAGAGAGAGAGAGAGAAGACACTAGGATACCATTCTGCCATCCGTGGAATTCCTAGGTGCTGTACACAGTGCTCCCATTTGGTACTGGGACATGAACCTGGGATAACGAGTGTGCTCTGCTGAGTGGGCTGTCTATGCACCACTGCACACTGTAAACCACTCCAACCCTCCATACAAAAGGGAGATTGTGACATCCGGATTGGTTTAAATTAACCTCTAGAAGATGTGACATACTTCCACTCAGCTGCCATCCTGTAATCACAATTCCTCTCTCCTCGCACCAACCCTATTAGGAGCCACTCATCAATTATAGATAGAAAATATCAAGGTTGGTTTTCCTGCCATGCATTCCTCACAGAGAAATCAAAGCAATGCAGATTGGAATGGAAGAAATCAAGCTCTCACTATTTTCAGTTGATATGATAGTATACATAGAAAAACCCAAAGAATCCAGCAGAAAGCTACTGGAAGTTATTAGGCAATATAGCAAGGTGTCAGGCTACAAAAATCAATGAACAAAAATCAGTGGCATTTCTTAATGCAAACACTTCTTCTAGCATTTGCCCTTCTTCCGTAGCCAGTTAACAGCGTCAGGTTGAGCCTGATGTAAAGTTTCGAGACCTCCTTTGAATCCGGAGAGGTGGCAGTCATTGACTATGTGGGTCATAGTCTGTCTGGAGCCGCAGGGGCAGTTCGGGTCGTCTCTGGCTCCCCAGTGATGGAACATAGTGGCGCACCGGCCATGGCCTGTTCGCTAGCGATTGAGGAGGGCCCAATCATAACGTGTTAGGTCAAAGCCAGGTTGACGCTTGCAGTGGTCTGTGATGAGGTGTCCAAAGAAGAAGATATCCAGAAATCACTCCCTTTTACTGTTGCAGCAAAATCAATAAAATACCTAGGAATAAACCTGACAAAAGAAGAAAGAAGTGAAAGACTCCTATACTGAAAACCATGAGTCACTATTCAAAGAAATAGAAAATGATACCAAGAAATGGAAAGACATCCCATGCTCATGGATTAGAAAAATTAATATAATCAAAATGAATATTCTCCCCAGAGCCATACACAAATTTAATGCAATACCCATCAAAGTTCCACCAAGCTTCTTTAAGAGAATAGAACAAAAATTACAATCATTTATCTGGAATCAGAAAACACCTAGCATTGCCAAAACAATCTTGAGGAAAAGAAACAGAAAAGGAGGCATCACACTCCCAAATCTCAAATTATGTTATAAGGCCATCATCATCAAAACAGCATGGTACAGGAACAAAAATAGGCACACAGACCAGACAAGTGGAACAGAATTGAAATCCCAGAACTAAACTCCCACACCTATGACATCTAATCTTTGATAAGGGAGCCTGAAATATTAAATGGAGAAAGGAAGCTCTCTTCAACAAATGGTGCTGGGAAAACTGGTTTGAAACATGCAGAATAATGAAACTGAACCACTATATCTCACCAGAAACAAAAATCAACTCTAAATGGATCAAGGACATGGATCTTAGACCAGAAACTATCAAATACTTAGAGGAAAACATTGGTGGAACACATTCCCACCTAAACCTCAAGGACATCTTTGATGATACAAACCCAATTGCAAGGAAGACTAAAGCAGACACAAATCAATGGGACTACATCAAATTGAAAAGCTTGTGCAGAGCCAAAGAAACCATCACACAAAGAAAGAGACCCCTCACAGAATGGGAGAAGATCTTCACATGCCATACAACAGACAAGAGACTAATCACCAAAGTATACAAAGAGCTCAGGGGGGCCAGGTGATGGTGCACCTATTTGAGCATACGTTACATTGTGCAAAGAGCCGGGTTTGAGCTCCTGATGCCCAGCTATCGGGGGAAAGCTTCACAAGTGGCGAAGCAGTGCTGCAGGTGTCTCTCTGTCTCCTCTCTCTGTCTCTCCCTACTTCTCAATTTCTGGCTGTCTCTATCAAATAAATAAAGATTAAAAAACAGTGGCTTGAGGGAGTGGGGTGGTAGCACAGCAGGCTAAGAGCACATGGCGCAAAGCGCAGGGACCGGCTAAGGATCTGTGTTTGAGCCCCCGGCTCCCTACCTGCAGGGGGGTTGCTTCACAGGTGGTGAAGCAGGTCTGCAGGTGTCTATCTTTCTCTCTCCCTCTCTGTCTTGCCCTCCTCTCTCCATTTTTCTCTGTCCTATCTAACAACAACAACATCAATAACAACAACAATAATACCTACAACAACAATAAAAACAACAAGGGCAACAAAAGGGAAAATAAATAAATAAAATAAAATAAGAAAATAGAAAAAACAGTGGCTTGAATAATTAAAAAAAAATAAAAGAGCTCAGCAAATTCAGCAAGAAAAAAGCAAATGACACCATCCAAAAATGTGTGGAGGATATGAACTGAACATTCACTACAGAAGAAACCAAAAGCTAGAAAACATATGAAAAATTGCTCCAGGTCGATGATTGTCAGAGAAATGCAAATAAAGACAACATTGAGATACAACCTCACCCCAGTGAGAATGGCCTACATCAGAAAGGACAGCAGCAACAAATGCTGGAGAGGTTGTGGGGACAAAGGAACTCTGCACTGCTGGTGGGAATTCAATTGGTCAAACCTCTGTGCAGAGCAGTCTAGAGAACTCTCACAAGGATAGACATGGACCTTCCATATGACCCAGTAATTCCTCTCTTAGGGATATACCCCAAGGACTCCATAACATCCAACCAAAAAGATATGTGTACACCTATGTTCATAGCAGCGCAATTTGTAATAGCTAAAACCTGCATTCAGGACACAAATCCCTCAGGTGAAAGATAAGAGTACGTTGTTCAGCCTTCCTTCAGAGGATGGAACATTCTCTACCATTGTTGATCCAAGTTGAGAGCAAGGGCCTATGAGGGCCCACAAAGGGGTTTATTGTGTTGTTCCTGATAGAGATGACCAGAAGCGGGACAACATACTCTATCTTCCACCTGAGGAAGTTGTGTCCTGAAATTGTGGCAGCTTGGAATGTTCCTACTCATGACCACAGAATGTGAGCTCAGATCTAGAGGGATGCAGAGGTCACACAGGCTCCTAAGCTGAATATGGGGCCCAGATCAGATCAAATCAGTGGGGTTTATAGTCAATTATATTTATACACCTTCCCCATATTAGGGAGGTACTCTCTCCCCTGATCCAGCTTTCTGGTCCTTTTTCTATCAGTGCCATCCTCTCCCCAGACAATAACTTGGATCCACCTGCATATCAGATGTCAAGCTCAGGAAAAAAAACAAAACAAAACAAAAAAACTAGTATAGTCATGGGCTCTTTGGAATACAACTAAAATAGGTCTACTAACTATCTACAAAAGAGAGACCCCCCCCCATGTCTTCATATGAACTATTCCAGCCTTTAGGTTCATGATTAGTCGACAATTTGTTTGGCTTTATATGTTAACTCTTTTTTCAGCCACCAGATTCCAGATGCTACCATGATGCCAGCCAGACTTTGCTGGGCAGAGGACTCCACCAATATTTCCTGGAGCCTTGCTTCCCCAAAGCCCCACCCCACTAGGGAAAGAGAGAGACAGGCTGGGAGTATGGATTGACATGTCAACATTCATGTTCAGTGAGGAAGCAATTACAGAAGCCAGACCTTCCACCTTTCTGTATCCCATAATGATCCATACTCCCAGAGGGATAAAGAATAGGAAAGCCATCAGGGAGGTGTTGGGATATGGAGTTCTGGTGGTGGGAATTGTGTGGAGTTGTACCCCTCTTATCCTATGGTTTTATCATAAATAAAAATTAAAATAAAAAAGAGAACTAAAAAAATGGAGAGAAATCTCCAAAATAGATATAGATGATATAGATATAGATTATAGATATAAACATGACACAATTATTGCTGGCATTTCACCACTCCAAGATAATCTTTTTTTAAGAGAGAGAGAGTGAGAGAGAGAGCAGGCACCACAGAACCTCTGTTTCCTCTAGTGCTGTGGGTTTAAGAGAGAGAGAGAGAGAGGGAGAGAGAGAATGCACCACAGAACCTCTGTTTCCTCTAGTGCTGTGGGTTTCCTGGTCGGAGCCAGTGCTATTGATGAACTATCTAGCTGACTCCAGAGATATTTTTATGAGACTAACATTACACAAATTCCAAAAGTAAATGAGAACATTTGAACAATGAACAAACATTGAACAATGAACAAACACACACTATAGATCAACATATGTTGGGTAGTATGCCAGCTCCCCTGGCTTAAAACTTCTGTCTCTAATCCTGCTTAACTAAGCACCCGCATGCCTTCAAGGCATTGGTTTGATCCCACTTAAAGCTGCGGTCTATTTACATAACCACCCTGCCTCTAAGGGCATTGGTTTAATCCCCACTGGTTCAGGATGTCTTTTTGCTTCGCCCCCTCTCCTTGTCACGCCCTGATTTCCACCAGTCTTTTTTCGCTCCACCCTCTTACGTCACATCCTGTTTCCACCCTATTTGGCGAGTATATATACAGCTGCCTTTCTGAGTAAACACCATTGGAATTACTTTCCAGCTCAGAGACTTCCAGAGTGTATCTCCTGCAACGATAGCTCAGTGATAGCTCAGCTTGGCAGGTACTTGCTCAGGAAGAAGCACCCTCAGGCTATCCCGGCAAACATAGATGCAGAAATCCTCTTTTTTTTTTTTTTTTTTTAACCTGAGATAAACCAAAAAGAGAAGGACAAATACTAGCTGATCTCACTTAACAAGGACAGAAAGAAAACACAAGTGAAACTTGATCTGAGTGTGTTGTGTTGCACCAAAGCAAAGGATTCTGGGGAAGAAGTAGGAAGGACATGGACCCTGGTGCACAATGATGAAAAAGGCCCTAGTTTGTGGGTGAGTGTTTTGCAGAAACCTATGGGGGAGATGAGACATTGTTCCCATGTGTCAACAGCTGTACTAGAAACTACTAATTCCTCCCAACAAAATGACTTAAAAAATATCTTACTAAACCAAGCTCAACAATACATTAAAAGGATCACTCATCATGTCAAGTAAGATTTATCCAGGAAGGTAAGACTGATTCACCACCTGCAAACAAATAAATGTAATATATCAGAGCAACAGAAAGAAAAACCTGTCCACTACTGTTGTGCTGAGTACTCTGATATTTTTTTTTCCATTGATTTTTGTTTGCTTGCTTTTAATCTCCATGGAAACTTTAAAAATTAATTTTTGATATCCACAAGGTAAGTTGATGGAAATTTATATAAGGAATTTATTGTATAAGGAATTTATTGAGCTTGACGTTCAGGTTGGATAAAGTTGAAACTGGACAGTATTGTACCTTAACTATCCACCTTCATAGAATACCTCCCCATTTTTCAAAAGTTCTTTTAGAATTTCCTTTATCAAAGTTTCATTGTTTCATCAACATAGGTATTAAAGTCATTTGCTAGATTTCTACCTACGTATTTAATTTGGGGGGATACTGTTTTAAATTTTATTGTGTTGTTAATTTCAAATTCTGTTTGTTCATTGCTGGAATATATAAAAGGAACTGACTTCTCATGTTAACTATGCAACCTTTCTAGAATAGCTTATTCATTTCAAGTCGTTTTATTTTATTTGCTAAACCATAGGCATTTTACACAGACAATCAAGCTCTCTGCACAGTAAGGCTTCTCCATTTCTTCTCTCTCTTTCTGAGGGAGAATCTAGAGGGTAATCACTGGGATTTACTGCTCCCAGCTGACTTTTCCAGATAGAGACAAGGGTGAGTTAGAATGATAATACATCACCTGACTTCATTTCTTCTTTCATAATCTGTGTATCTTTTATTTCATTTTTTTAGACTGATTTTATCTCCTGTAACTTCTGATTCGATGTTGAGCAAGAGTGATGAGACAGCCCATCTCTGCTGTGCTCATGAAGTCAGTGGGAAAACTTGCAGTTTCTCACTATTAAGTGTGACACTGTCAGCTTTTTGTAGATGTCCTTTAGTCAACTGGGAAATGCCCAACTTACTGAGAGATTTGTTTTTCAGGATGATTAATGAATGCTGGAGTTTGTCAGATGATTCTTCTGCATTTGTTGGTAAAGTCATATTTTTTTTTCTTTAGTCTGTTGATGGATGGATCACATTAACTCCTTTTCTGAAGTTGAGCCAGTCAGCCAGTTTTCTATGCCTGGGATAGATTCCACTTTTTTTATTTTTTTAATATACTGTTGGATTTGATTTGCTAATATTTTGTTGAGTATTTTTGCATCTTTGTTCATGAGATAATTTTCTTAGTTTTCTTTTCTTGTAATGTCTTTCTCTCGGTGGTATCAGGGCAATGCTGAATTCATAGGATGAATTAGGAAACATTTCTCTATGAGAGTTCAGATAACTGCTACAATCCTTCCTATTTTATATAATCACCAGTCCCTATTTGAGGATGATGCTTTCTATTTTAAATGCTACTAATTAATGAATCACTTTCCTTGATAGTAGAAAGACCTCTTCAGATTGTGCACTTCTTGTGTGAGTTGTAGCAAATTTTATCTTTTAAAAAATTGCTCCAATTCATTTAAGGCATAAAAGTTAAGAGCAAGGGTTTTTTTAAAGGATTTTTCCTAGCATTCTTTTAAAAATTAATTTATCATTATTATTATTAATTATTTCCCTCCAGAGTTATTGCTAGGGCTTGATGCCTTCACTACAAATCCACTTCTCCTGGTGGCCATCCCCCCCCCCAATTTTTCATTGGACAGGACAGAGAGAAATTGAGAGGAGGGGAAAGCAAGGAGGGAGACAGAGATACCTGCAGCCCTGTTTCACTGCTTGTGAAGCATCCCTCTGCAGGTGGGGAGCTGGGGTCTTGAACTGGGATCCTTACTCAGGTCCGTGTACTCTGTACTATTTGCGCTTAACCCCATACACTACCACCCAGCCCCTCTCCTAGCTTTCTTTTTTTTCTTTTTTTAATTTTTTATTTAAGAAAGGATTAGTGAACAAAAACATAAGGTAGGAGGGGTACAACTCCACACAATTCCCACCACCCAATCCCCATAACCCACCCCCTCCCATGATAGCTTTCCCATTCTTCAGCCCTCTGGGAGCATGGACCCAGGGTCGTTGAGGGTTGCAGAAGGTAGAAGGTCTGGCTTCTGTAATTGCTTCCCCGCTGAACATGGGCGTTGACTGGTCGGTCCATACTCCCAGTCTGCCTCTCTCTTTCCCTAGTAGGGTGTGTCTCTGGGGAAGCTGAGCTCCAGGACACATTGGTGAGGTCTTCAATCCAGGGAAGCCTGGCCAGCATCCTGGTGGCATCTGGAACCTGGTGATTGAAAAGAGAGTTAACATACGAAGCCAAACAATTTGTTGAGCAATCATGGATCCCAAGTTTGGAATAGTGGAGAGGAAGTGTTAGGGAGGTACTCACTGCAAACTCTAGTGTACTTCTGCTTTCAGGTATATATTTTGCAGTATTTTATGGATACGTGTGCACATAAGCTCTCTCTCACAGAAACTGGTGTATATCTAGGTTATGGGACTTTGTTAGAAAGTGAACTACCTGAGATGAAATTAGAGTGTACTATAAAAGGAAAGGTCTCACCCGAGTAATGAAGCTGAAGGGTTGTCATTCCACACGTGAAGTCTCTGGACACAGTCTGAGGTGAAGCATGTTGAGGTGGCAATCGTTGCTTTGGTTAGGTTGTGATCGGCGGATGCAATATTATTTGGTTTGGATTGGGAGATGCACACGGGAAAGTGGGCCCTATCCAAGGGTTCCAGGACTGGGGGAAGTAGGGGCTCTATAGTGAAGATGTGAGGTTCCTGCTGTCTTAGGGTTCCAAAAGATAATCGATAGTTAATATTATCATCACATTATTTGTTATTTGGGTTAACTTTGAAAAGTCCCTTTGTTATGGTTTGCTGTACAGTACCCAGTATCTTGTATATAGCTATGCTATTGGATGCTTCTAATCTACTTGGTCTAGGCTTTTGAGAAAGTCCGCATATCAAATACATAGCCTATATATTAAAAAGATTCAGTTTGTCTTTTGAGAAACTTTGAGACATACAATTGATTTCCCCCTCTCATATTAATTAACTACTGATTTATATGTCTACATTTTGCTAGGAGTGTACATATACACCATTCCCACCACCAAAGGACTGTGACCCATCCCTCCCGCCCACTCCCACCCCCCACTGGCCCAGGAAGCTACATGTCTACCACTCACCACTGGGTTTTTACTTTGGTGCCCTACTTACAATTTGATCAGGTCCTGCTTTTAGTTTCCCTTTCAGATCTTCTTAGTCAGCTTCTGTTGATGAGTGGGATCATCCCATACTCATCTTTATCTTTCTGACTTAGTTCACTTAACATAATTCCTTCTAGCTCTGTCCAAGATGGGTCAGAGAAGGTGGGTTCATTGTTCTTGATAGCTGCATACCTAGCTTTCTTTTTAATATCATTGTGATTTCTAGTTGTATCCTCTGGTTCATGTATGATTAGGATTTTGAGGTTTTTTTTTTTTTTTTAATCTTGTATTTAGTTAACATGGTTAGAGGTTTATTGTTTTTTTTTTTATCTTGTTGTATAATCAGCTTTTGATATTGATTTTTTTCTTACTAATTTCTTGTTTGTTTTCTTTCCTACTGACTTCTGTTGTATTCTGTATTATTTATTTTCTCTTGATTATTTTGGCTTTACTTTGTGCTATTTCTGATGTCCTAAGGTGGAAATTTAGATTATTTATTTATTGCTTAGTATGAAGCTAAAACTTCACTGTAAGTGAGCTAATTATTACTAGTGTTTTATACATGGTCAATCACTAGTGAATTTCAGTTTGGGAACCAACACCATATTGAACTGTGTACAGCTATATCCTCCCTGGGTTATTGAGAGCTTTTGATATTATATCTTTCTCCTTTCCTAATACAGAATTTCATTCTAAGTCTGATGTCATTGCACTCCCAAATCTTCAGTAAATTGTATTTTTTTATTTATTTAGTGAATATTTTATTATTTAGTGAATTTTTTTCTTTGATCTCTGTAATATGAAGAAGTTTATTGTCTCAACTCTGTTTGAAGGAGATGACTGTGTGACCATTGTTTTTTAAAGTTTATGGAAGTGTGCTTTGTAGGCCCCACCATTGTTGGTCTTTCAGTTTGTCCATGTTTATTTTTAAAATACTTTTATGGGGTTGATGGATTGCAGTAGGTTATTGACACATGGGTTCAATCTCTCATCTTTTCTTGACAGGTGTCTGCATGATGGTATTAAAGGACCTTAATTGGGGGTTCATTCGTCTTTCTATTTGTTAGGATGAAATGGTGATGATTATGCTCCCCACATGCTCAACTGGGAACAAACTGACATTCTCTAAGCAAGAGTCTAGGCAGTGGCACACATGGCTAGGTGCACAGCACCACCAAGGACCCAGGTTCAAACCTCTTCACTGTAATGGAGAAACCCCATGCACAATGAAGCAGTCTCTTTTTCTTTTTCCCTATCTAACCTTCCACTCTCAATTATTCTCTGTCTTATTAAATAAAATAAGGAATAAAAATGGCCAACAGGAGCAGTGGGTTCATCCTGTGGGGCAGGAGTCCCAATAATAACCCAGGTGACAAAAAGAAAGGGAGGAAGTAAGGAAGGAAAGAAGAAAGGAGGAAAAAGAAAGACAAGAAGAAAGAAAGAATCTCACAGAGAGCTGGCTAATCTACACTCAGTCACAGTTGGGGTTTCTTTGGTGGTTTTATGTGTCACACAGAGCTTCTACCTTTAGGGTCTGGGGAGCATCCAGCTATGCTGTTAGCTGGGGGGGGGGTGCTTCAAAAGTTCAGTGGCAGGTCTAGTACATGCCTCCAGACAGGGGTTGCCACATTCAGTTCACATAGGTAATATCCAGTAAAATAATTCATTTGTGATTAAGACATCTAGTGTTCATAGCAGCACAATTGTAATAACCAAAACCTGGAAGCAACCTGGGTGTCCAACAACAGATGAGTGGCTGAGAAAGTTGTGGTCTAGATGTGCAATGGAATACTACTCAGCTATGAAGAATGGTGCATTCACTTTCTTTACCTCATCTTGGGTGGAGTTTGCAGGAATCCTGTGAAGTGAGATCAGCCAGAAAGAGAGGGTTCAATATGGGATGATCTCACTTATGGACAAAGTTGAAAAATAAAAAAACAGAAGGGGAAAAAACAAAGCAGAACTTTGATCTTGGACTGGGTTTGATTATTGACTCTAGGAGATGAGGGGGCTCTTAGGTCCTATACCGTGAGACAGAGGAGGAGCTAGGCTGAGGGTGAGTGTTTTGCAGAAAACTGAGAAATTTTACACATGCACCAATAGCTATATGTACTGCAAACTGTTGATCCCCCAACTAAAAAGAAAGAAAGGAAGAAAGGAAGGAAGGAAGGAAGGAAGGAAGGAAGGAAGGAAGGAAGGAAGGAAGGAAGGAAGAAATAAATAAATCTTGAGTAAAGATCTACGAACTGACATCTCGGGTAAGCAGGTAGCAGAGCGAAGTGTCTGCTGATGTTCAAAGTTTAAGAGCTGTTCCCCTCTGCAGGGGTGCAGTCCTGACTTGTCCCAGGTGTCAGTGGGTGACACCTGGGAAACAGAGACCTTGTCACGGAGACAGACAGCAAAGGGAGATGTCCAGGAATGGGGTCTTGCAGTACAATGATCTCACCATTTGAGATCCTTTGATTCCGTTCAGGTCTGCAGGGCTGGGCTCTGCAGGTTGACAAATGGGCTGGTGTTGGAGCAATTATTTGGCGGTCAGTTAAAGTTCGAAAACACGGAGAAAGAAGTGAAGGACAATCTATTACGGGGGGCTCCTGCCAAAGCTATTTTCCAAGGCTCCTTTTACCTTTTTTTTCTCTCCCTAGAAGATAAATAGAACTATTTGATTTCCAGCCTCACTGCCTCACACTGGTGTAGACCCATGTCACACCGTGGTTGTATCATTGAAATTGTTTCTTTTTTCCCACGGATGGCCCTGCTTTCTCTGTCTCCCTTTCAGTCCCTGCTCCCTGCAGGAAGATTTACTCCTACTCATGGCCCATCCATCACACCCTTCCCCTCTTTAAAGCTTTCAGTGGCCCCATTCATGACAAGACAAAGTGTGAACTTCACCCAGTATTCTAGACCTTCTGTGTTCAGATTCTGGGCTTGATGGCATTTTTCTTATTATTTCCTGACACCCACCTTTACTTCTGGTCAAACTGTTCTTCAGAAGAGTAAATGCCCTCTTCCACATCCTGGTCATTGCTTCTGGCCTCTTTTTGTTTGGGTAGACCCTCTCCTCTCTGTCCAAACAATTTGAAGCTGTTCTTTTCTAAGAAACTACTGAAAAAAATAATTAGCAATTTAATAATGATTAACAAGATTGTAAGATACAGGAGAACAGAGGTACAGTCCCACATAGTTCTAACCATTAGAGTACCGTGTCCCTTCCCCTCCAGTGGAAGCTTCCCTATTCTTTATCTCTCTGGGAATATGGACTAAATTTCTTTATGAGGTGCAGAAAGTGGAAGGTCTGATTTCTGTAATTGCTTCTCCACTGGACATGGGCATTGGCAGGTAGATCCACACCTCCAGTCTGTTTCTGTTTTTCCTTAGTGGAGCAGGGATCTGGGGAGGTGGGGTCCAGGACACATAGGTGAGGTCGTCTGCCCAGGGAAGTCAGGTTGGCATCATGGTAGCCTCTACAACTTGGTGGCTGAAAGGCAGTAAGATATAAATCAGAACAAACTGTTCAATAAGAAGGAACCTGAAGGTAGGAATTGAGCAGATTAAAAAAAATTATTCTCGTGACCATGTGGATCTTTAGAGTCTCTGTGAAATATAGATATGTGTATATCTGCCTCTGGTTACTGACACAGAATTCCAAAACCCTTGTAAGCAGATGTGACAGGAGAATCTTTAGTTGTAACATTTAGGCTGACCCTGGTTCCTGGCACTGAGCTTAAGATCATTCTAATTTCCTGAGTGATAGGAAGGCCTGACTCTGAGCTCTTAAACCCCTTGAAATTTCCTGAGGGGCGGGAGAGTTTTGTTCTAAGATTGTGACTCTGAGTAGGCTCCAGGAGAGGGGCTAGGCACCAGAACGGTGACATATGCCTTTCTCCCAGAGGGGTGAGCAACTGGAAATAAATTTAATAATGGATCAGGCCCAAAAAGAGGTCAGGAATTCAGAGTCATTATTTTCTTTTTTTATTATTAAATTATGAGAGAGAGCAGAGGGAGGGGGGAGGAAGAGGGAGAGGGAGAAAGAGGAGATAGGAGAGGAAGAGGGAGAGGGAGAGGGAGAGAGAGAGGAAGGGAGGGAGAGAGAGAGAGAGAACACATCACAGCATCACTCTGGCACATGGGACATTAAACTGAATCTCATACTTGAGAATCCAAACTTTTTCCACCACCTCATGGGTGCCAAGGGAACTAGCATTTTTTTCTTCTTTCCTTTTCTTTTCTTTACTATTTTATTTTAATAAGTGAGAAAGAGTGTTGCAGAGAGAGAGAGAGAGATGCACAGACCTGATGACTAAAGCCCTGCTCAGCTCTGGCTGATGGTGATGCTGGAGATTGAACCTGGGATCTCAGAGCCCTAGGCAGGAAAACCTTTTGTGGAACCATGATGATGCTGTGTACCCAGGTATAGACGATGTTTTCAAGAAGAGCATTTGGATGTACAGATGATTTATAACTAAAGAGTTCCATTCAGGGTAGGCCCTGGGTTGCTCAGGCTGGATTGTTCTCTCTCTCTCAGCAAAGTGAGCAGCTGCTGCCCATTGCTCCTGAGAGGAAGGACTTATGGTTTCTCTCCCCCCACACCTGTCACTTAATTTTTTTTTCTATTAGTGATTTAATATTGATTTACAAAATTGTAAGACAACAGGGGTATAATTCCATAATATTCCCACCACCAGATTTCTGTGTCCCCATTCCTTCCACTGGAAACTGCATTAATTCTCCCAAGGTCACAGATATGGGTTGACTACTATTTCTATAACTATTTGTCTATATGTATATAGATTTGCCCCTTTTTTTTCCTATGGTCATGCCTTCTTTACCTGTCTAAGTCACACCTACTACTTCTGAGTGCTCTTTTTTTTAAAAAAAAAAAATTCCCTCTTCTTTGTCAGGGTCCTGATGGAATTGAAGTTCAGAGCTCTCTGGTCATCTTCCTCTAACATCTCTCCCCCAATGGGAGTATGGATCAAAATTATTAAGAAGGTGAGAGTTGTGGCTTCTGTAATTGCTTCTCTGTTAGACATGGGTGTTGGCAGGTAGATCCATCCCCCCAACCAATTTCTGTCTTTCCCGAGCAAGGACAGGGATCTGGGGAGGGGAGGCTCCAGGACACGTTGGTAGGGTGGTTTGCTCAGGGACATCAGGATGGAGTCACGGTAGCAGCTGCAGTTGGATGGCTGCAAGGGAGCCTGTCCTCCTCTGCAGTCTTCTCCAAGTCTGCTTTGGTCTCTGAATATTTGATGGATGCAGAATCTGTGCCAAACAAGGCAGCAGGGAATGCGGGTGCAGCTAGCAAGGTGCTCCCAGGGCCCAAGCTGGGTTCCAATCAAACGCCTTCTTCCAGCAGGACCTGCCCCTGATAAACAGCGCTGCACCGCCTGGCCCGGGCTGCATTGCTCATTTCGACAACACTGAAATCCCCCCGAGCCAGTAGATCTGAAAATACAGAGTCATAACTTCACACTGCAGAGCATATGTCTTGGTCTTCCATAAATCACTTGAGCTCTGGCCAGCGGCAGGCAGGCTGTGCACCTGTGCTCTCTGGAATGCTGCGGTGTCTCCGGAGCTGAACCAGAGTGAAAGGCTTTGATGTTTGGGGCATCAGACTCCGGGCTGGAGGGGGGAGTTCCCCTTTGTAGGATGGTCTGACCTCTGAGCTGTCCTACCCGGTACAGCTCAACTTTGATGGCTGCTTAAAAGGGAAGGCCTAGAAGATTCTAAGACAGTTACATGAGTTCTTTCTTAGAACATTGGTAAGGGGTAAAGAGAGCACTTTATACGAAGCACTTTGTTTTCCTGATGACTTACCTAGACCCTGTTTCTCATCTCTCATAAGATGACAATGTCATCTCTGGAGGTTTTCCTGTTTTGTGTTTCAACTGGAGGGGGAAACCTCCCTCCTGTTGCCCTCATTCAGAAAACTTGCACTGTGGGGAAGGGAGTGTAATTGAGACTTTCTTTCTTTTTTTTTTTTTTTTTTTATCAAAGCACTACTGAGTTCTGGCTGTTGGTGGTACTGGGGATTGAACCTGGGACCTCAAAGCCTCAGGCATGAAAGTCTTTATTATTATTATTATTGCTGCTTTAATAATGATTGACAAGACAAAGGATAAGAATGGTACAATTCCACACAATTCCCACCACCAGAGTTCTGTATCCCATCCCTACCATTGAAGCTTTCCTATTCTTTATCGCTCTGGAAGTATGGACCCAGGATCATTATGGGGAGCAGAAGGTGGAAGTTCTGGCTTCTGTAATTGCTTCTCCACTGGACATGGGCATTGGCAGGTGGATCCATCCCCAGCCTGTTTCTATCTTTCCCTAGTGGGGCAGGGGTCTGGGGAGGTGGGGTTCCAGTAAATACTGGTGACATCGTCTGCCCAGGGAAGTCAGATTGGCATTGTGGTAGCATCTGGAATATGATGGCTGAAAAGCATTAAGATATAATGCAGAACAAATTGTTTGATAATCAATAGCCTAAAGGCAAGAATATAGCAGGTGATATTTAGGGTCTCCATGTTGGCAAAAGCTAGGAAGTTTATTTTAGATATATTCCAGGGGACCCATGACTTTACTAATTTCACCTGAGCCCAGCAGCTAACATACAGGTTGGCTAAAGGTATTGTCTAGGGAGATGGTGTCAGAGTATGGAAGTCTTTTGGCAGAACTATGATGCTGTCTCCCCAGGCCTTGAGAATTCATCTTATCTCATCTATCTCCTCATCTGTCTTATTTATTGTCTCCATGGCATTACTGCTTTAGGGCAACTTTTCTCAGACTCAAACAGAGGCAGAGAGAGGGGGAGAGACACACAGTGCTAAAGCTCCCCTGAATGCTGTAATGCTCCCATGTGGTAGACGGTGCTGCTTGAACCTGGGTCACACACATGGAAAGCAGACACCCTCCTAGATGAGCTATCTTACCCACCCTTGGAATCTAGAAACTAAAAGAATAGACACTCCTATCTCTCTGCACTCTGCTGTAGGTTGTACACTGGATGCCAATCATAGACACCCCGAGATAAGCCAACAAGAGAGAGGTGAGTACCCAGTGATCTCACTTGTAGGTGTCTACCTACAAGTGACTACCTACAGGTAGTCGCAAGGAGGGAGATCTGGACCAGCCGGACTCCCCTTCTGGGGCTGAGTGGGAGGGAGAGTGTCGACGACTTGAGAAAAGAAAACACACCAAGTCGGGAGTACTATCAGGGTAGTGACTCGCTTTATTGAGGAAAAGGCCATTTTTTATAGGCAGGGGGTAGAGGCAGGGATGGAAAGGTAGGGTGGGATGACGTTAGAGGTGGTGTGAGGTGGCGTCACCGTAGGTGGGGCCTATGCTCTATACGCATCATCAGCTGGAGGGCAGAGGTGAATTCAGGCATGGCCTACAGGAAATGCTGTGTCACTCTGAGGAAGTTAGTGACCATCAGGCTTAAGGAGTGTCTGCTGGCCTAGATCGGGGCCAAGCAGACCCCAACAGTAGGTAGAACTTAAGAAACAAGGACAGAATGGGGAAATGCCAGGTGCAGCTTGGACTGGTTTGGTGTATTGCACCAACGCAAAGGACTCTGGGGAGGGAGAGAAGCAAAGAGGTGGAGAAGCCATTGGGGTCCTGGTGCAGGATGGTGAGAAAAGACTGAAGTTGGGGGTGAGCATTTTGCAGACACCTGCCCCTGGGAGATGAGAGACTACACCCATGTGTCAACAATGTACAGCAAGCCATCAACCCTTTAATAAAGTGACTTGGAAAATAGAAAGTTTGTCGTAGACATTGTGTCATATTAATGGGGATGGATTGGCTAGCTTCATTCTTACTGAGCAACTAGAGTGTCCTAGGGAGGAAGGTGGACATGGTGCATCTTTTCAAGATGCTAGGCTAGGGTCCACTAATTAGACCAAGGAAATAGCTCAACTGGTAGAGCACAGGACTCAGTCTGAGGGCCTAGGTACTATCCCCAATCCTGCATGGATAGGAGTGACTCCTTCCTTCCTTGTATCATCTGTCTATCTCTATTATCTATCAATCAGTCTATCATCTATCTCTCTATCTATTACCTATCTATCTAATCAATCTATCAAATCTGTCACCTATCTATCCAATTTTCTACCATCTGTTTGTCTGTTATCTATCTAGCATATACCTACTATTTATCTATTACCTATCATCTGTCTACTCTCTATTATCTGTCTCATAAATCCCTATTTCATATGAAATAAATAAAATCCAACAAAAATATGAACCTGGAAAGATCTCTGCACAAATGTGTTCACTGAAGCATTATTCTACAATGGTCAAAACTTGGAAAAACCTCAAGTTCCCAGGACAGATGAGTGGATGAGGAAGCTGGGGTCTGTATACATCAGGGACTATTTCTGAGCTGGAAGGCGAGAGCTTGCCTTTTGCTACAACATGGATGGACTCTGGGAGGACCACGGTAAATGAACTAAGCCAGAAAAGAAGGACTGGTGATCTCAGTATGGGTTGGACTTAAATAAACGGCAGGGAAAAGACAGTGAAATACTAATAAACTTTGGTCAGCTCCAGAGATCCAAGGATCCTACAGGACATGGTAGAAGGCAGTCATAAAAGGACTCAGGGGTCAGAGTTCTGTGGAAGAAGATGATACTTTGGTAGTAAACAAGTGGTGAAGTATGGCTGCAGGTGTCTCTCTCTCTCTCTCTCTGTCTCTCTCCCTCCCCCTCTTGCTTTTTTATCCCCCCTTTCCGTCTTGATTTATGGCTATCTCTACCCAATAAATAAAGATAATAATCCTAAAAGAAAGAAAGAATACAGAGAGAGAGAAAGAAGAAAGATTTGGGACAGAGGATGCAAGCTGCTCTGTAAACGTCTTTCTTTTTATTATTTCTATTTTCTTTCTTTCTTTATTTCTCTTCTTTCTTTCTTCCTTCATTCCTTTCTTCCTTTCATAAGACATATCAAAACTGAGTGGGGAGCAGATGGAGTTCCGATGGGTAGCAATGGGATATTACAGTGCTTAAATTTATGTGTCAGTTTTACTTTGCACTTTGTAAAACACTTTTTAATGATTATTATCTTTATCTATTGGCTTGCCCACTGTAACATGTTCATCCATCCAGGTGCAC